>NC_085873.1:1396612-1446612 GCF_034702125.1 Engraulis encrasicolus
GAAAAAAGTAGAAAATTCAAAAGTCGAAACTTTCGAGAAATAAAGTCGAAAGTTTTGAGATGCAAAGTCGAAAGTTTTGAGATGCAAAGTCAAAAGTTTTAACATACAAATTTGAAAATTTCGAGGAAAAAAGTCAGAAATATAGCCTAGAAGGCGGCGGAAGTGACATTCACTTGCGGTTAGTGGACATGAATGAGACCAGTCTGATTGCCTGGGAGGGGGGCAGAGACACTCGTCTCGCATATTGTTCATCTCGGCGGTTCAGCAGGACACTGCAGTCATGGCTGCGGCAGGTGTACAAGTTTATGCCACATTATGTGATATTCAGGTAGGCTATATGTGTCGAGAGGGACTGTGGTTGGTAATGTGTACGGTAACAGTGTTGCCGCGGATGTAGTCCGGCTGTTAGCGCCAAGTATTCGGCTAGTGTCCAACCAGACAACTTGCCGGCGATAGGCAACATCCGAGGCAAAACACCTGTTAGCAACCACACTCCCTCTCGACACATACCGTATACTACCTGAATATCACACCATGCAGCATAAACTGTAGCAGCCTGCATACCTGCAGCCATGGATCCCCGGTGTCCTGCCGAACTGTCAAGAAGAGTGTGAGTCATGTGAGTGTGTGACTTGACTTGATGTTGCTGCTCTTGGAACAATCTGCCCGACCACATCCAGAATAGGCTGGCTACCCATTCACTGACCATGTTTAAGCAACACACATATCTTCCTGGAGGCCTTCTTTTTTTGAAATTCAAGTTTTTATTGATCAAACTTTAAACACACATAAAAGGTCCACACAGTACATAACAGTGTCCTGTTGTACATAGCCCACCTATACACCACCTTGACATCTCCATCAAAAAACATGGTCCAGAAAATAACAGTCACATGAATGGAAATACGTAGAAATATATAACGGCTGTCGTCACATACACCTTATGTCATTTTCATGTGTACCCAGAAATCATTCCAGATAATTTGTTTCTCATCATTAAGCCTTTCCAACATACTCTCATAAGAGGCTGCATCAATTACAGCATTGACCCAGTCTTTCAATTCCAAAGTTTTAACACACTTCCAATTCCGTAGAATAATTCTCAGTGTTGTGATACAGCAGAGTTTTACCACAGTGAATGCGTGCTTTGAAATGCTTGGTACCACTGACTTGTCTCCAAGTAAGCAAAGTCTGGGATCAGCAGGCAGTGAGAAACCCAGCCATTCTTCTAATATCCCAAGGATTTTACACCAAAATGGGTGAACATAAGAACACTCCCAGAGCATATGAAGAAATGTACCATCTGTTTCCTTGCACTTCCAACATAGGCCATTTTCAGCTATTGGGAGGGAAAGTGGAAAACAGCGATCCTAGCGGTTACGTTCCAAACACCAGGGCGATCCTATTGAAACTCCCATAGACGAGTTTTTAAAAAAATCCCACAAAGATATGACTAGGAACTATAACACCAGACACATTTTTCAGCGTACACAATAGGATGAATTACTACCTGTGAAAATCTTGAGTCATTTTTTGCCCTTTTAAGAAAAATAGAAATTGTGCCAATCTGGTCGGAAAGGGACTACAGCTCCCAGCATGCTGTGCTTCGCGCCTCGTTGACAACACAGAGAAACAAATGAACGCGAATGAACGCAAGTTCTTCGCATATCTTCACATTCTTGTAATCCTGTGAGTTCCACATTGTCTTCTTATTAAACATATATACACGCGATCATTTTGGTTTGGTTTTAACTTCTCTAGTAGATATGATGGCTTCTGTGGTGACGAGTAGTCACCTCTCTGGCTCATGTTTGGCTATGCTAATTTGGCTATGCTAATTACATGGAGTAAACACGTCACACATGCCAGTCAGTGTAGTTCTGTATTAGCTTTTTAAATAATATTTAAATCAGTTCAGATCAGTGAAAAACCGAACATTTTACCACCTGATTCGATAAAACGGGCCAACTTGCCTATAATATGACTGCCACTACTTCTACTTCGTCGTCAGGGCCGAGATGTAATTTTTCAAAGAAAAAACCCATTCATTTGCTGCAGGGGCTTGGAACGTTGCCAGCAGGGGGCGATGAGATTACTTTCCCTCCCAATACCCATCCTATACAGTCTAAAGGGGGTATAGTAGTACCTGTGTACCACTTTATAGTGGATAAATTTCCCTCTTGCTTCCCTAATATTTTTACCCACATTTGCCATAATCTTTGACCATTCACCTTCATCAAAGTCGACTCCTAAGTCCCTTTGCCATATTAGTTTCAAACTACAGCAATTATCTGAAGTTGCATTAATAATTAAGTTATAGCACACAGATGCAGTATGGGCTATATGTGGTTGCTGAAAGTAAGTAAGCACTGGGTTCTCATTGAAATTAAATTTGTCCCCAACGCAATGTCTGATTTGCAAGTATTTCCAAAAGTGCCCTCTCCCTTCTATATTGTATTTTCCCATTAAATCAGAGTATGACATAACTTGTCCATCCACATATAAATCCTTCACTGTTGCTATACCTTTCAGGAGCCATTGTTTCCAAAACACCATTTTTTTCCCAATACGAATGTCTGGGTTGTTCCACAATGATGCATAGGATTGTCTGTAGTGTGACAGTTTGAGGAGTTTATGGATTTTACACCAAACATAGCGTGAGTGTTCAATCACAGGGTTTGACTCCTGCGTCAGTCCAGAGCGTTGTGAAAGAATGTCCAAGGGCTTGCATGGAGAGGCCAGACTCTGTTCGAATGTGACCCAGTCCAGATCAGAGTCAGTATTTCTCCAGTGTTTTGCAAGCTGTGCCATTTCAAAAGAAAGGTCATACATTTTCACATCTGGTAGTCCTCCTTTATCTTTGAAGGCACACATTTTACTCATTTTTTTTCCTTCCCACAGGAAGTCCTTAACAATGTTGTCATATCTCTTGAAAATTATGTCTGGAATGTTCAAGGGCAACATCATAGATATGTAATTGAACTGAGGAGCTACAACCATTTTGACCACATTAACCTTTCCCCATAGAGTTAGTTTGAGGTGTTTCCATTTTTCCACATTATGTTGTATTTTTGTCAGCAGGGGGTCATAATTAAGTGCCATAATCCCCTCTAAATTCTGAGTCAAGCGCACACCAAGATACTTCATACCTGAAGGAACCCATTTGAAACCAAAACCAGTTACCATGTGAGAATAACATGTCCTTGTAATTGGCATTGCCTCTGATTTTCTCCAGTTTATTTTGTAGCCAGAAACAATTGAGTATGATTCTATTACCTCCATCAGTAGTGGTAAGGAGGTGGCTGGCTCACTCATTAACAATAAAATGTCATCTGCATACAGCATTAGTTTCTGTTCTGTCTCTTTGTCTACTCCTTTCAACCCTAGTATATTTGGATCCTCCCTAATTTTAATAGCCAAAGGCTCCAGTACCATGGTAAAAAGCAACGGGGACAATGGACAGCCTTGGCGAGTGCCCCTTGATACTGTGAAAAATGGAGACATCATGCCATTGGTTATTACTGCTGCTCTTGGGTTCTGATACAGCAAATTAACCCATGCTCTAAAAACCTTGCCTAAGCCAAAATTTGTCATAGTTTTAAACAGAAAATTCCACTGAACTAAGTCAAAAGCCGTCTGAGCATCTAATGATAGTGCTGCCCCTGGTGTACTTTCAGAGTAGTTTAGCCACATAAGATGCATTAATCGCCTTGTATTGTCAGCTGATGATCTTCCCTTTATAAAGCCTACCTGATCCTTATGGATTATTTTAGGTAAGACCTTCTCTAAACGTGATGCTAAGACCTTTGCCAATATTTTGCAGTCCACATTTAAAAGACTCACTGGTCTAAAGTTTGCAGGTTCAGTCGTGTCCCAATCTTTCTTTGGTAACAGTTTTATAATCGCTTCCATGAATGAGTCAGGCAGCGAATTTACTTGAAAGGCTTCAGCAAGAACATCAGTCAGTATTGGAGCCAGCGTATCTACAAATTTCTTGTAGTATTCAATAGGGAGTCCATCTGAACCAGGAGATTTTCCGAGTTTCATAGAAGATATAGCATTTCTCACTTCTTCCTCAGTGATGGGTTGGTCTAGCGCTTTTGTTTGTGATGCGTCTAATGTGGGGAGATTCATGCTTGCGAAAAACTGGTTCACCTTTTCTTCATCTGCATTACAAGGGGCTGTATATAGCTGTTCGTAGAATGTTTGGAAGACGCTATTTATTTATTTTGTGGTTGAGACCATGTTATCCCCGTTCTTATTTGCAGGAATTATGTTAGCAGCATTCTGTTGTTTGAGCTGCCTGGACAAAAGTTTTCCTGTTTTTTCACCTCCTTCATAAAATCTTGTCCGCAACCTGAACAATGCATGTTCAGCTTTTGCATTATACAAGTCATGTAACTGGTACTTATATTTACAAATCTCTTGGTATAACTCGTCTGAATACTGCCTGGCTAGATTCTTTTCCAGAGCACATATTTTCATTTCTAGGTCACTGAGAATTTCTCTTAGTTCCTTTTTCATTTTAGATGCACGTGCGATTAGTTTTCCTCGAATATAGGCCTTAGACGCATCCCAAACTGAGGATAATCTCTCTGTACTTCCTATGTTTAAGTCAAAAAAGGAGATCAGATCCTCAGCCAGCATTGTGCTAAATACTTCGTCCTGTAATAATGAAGTATTTAATCTCCATCTTCCTTTTCGTCCTGTATCTGGGTTCAGATTGATATCCAGTTCAACCGTAGCATGATCTGACAATGCAATTGGTCCAATTTTACAGTTTATGACCTTATTAGTAATATCTTGTGACAGTAAGAAAAAGTCTATCCTTGAATGGGATTTATGGGCATGCGAGAAGAATGTGTACTCTCTTTCCTTTGGATTAACTAATCTCCATATGTCATTTAGACCTAAATCCTCCACCAGCATATGAAGGGCAGCCCTGTCCTTTGGCATGGATGTTCCCTGATATTTACTCTTATCCAGACATCCGTCCATAACCTGGTTCCAGTCCCCGGCTAGGATTATTTGCCCACTTTTACTACCCAAAATTGTATTTAAATTATGGATAAAGCTTGCATCTGCAGTATTTGGTGCATAAACACTGCACAAAATTACTTTTACACCATTAATAAGTGCTTCAGTGTTTCCCATACATTGAGGAAACTATGGTGGCCCGCCATAGTTTAAATTTGGCCGCCATAGTTTACGAAAATTTTAAAAAAAAAAAAAAAAAAAAAATTCTTTTTTTTTTTCTTTTTTTTTTAACGATATCCGTTTTTGTTAAAAACGATTTGAATTACGATTTTGAATTTCCTTCGCATTTTCCTCCTGGAGTAAATACATCCTATAGACTCTGTATTGGTTAGATAAGTAGTCCCACGGTAACACAGAATGAGGGGAAAGCATTAGGAAGTGACCGTAAGGGTATTACAGTTGATTCATGTGTGCACACGTGTAACATCGGGTGAGTAACAGAACATGTGCGCAACGATGCGTTATGACACGCCGATATGCGAGGATCTTCGTCCAAATCGCTAGTCGCATGCATCATCGCTAACTGCGTTTACATCGCGTGCCGCGTGTAAGGGAAATGTTAGTTGTTGACATGTATGGAATTCACTTCAATTTGTGCTGTTTCTTGCTTCAATTGTGGGCAAAACGATTGGCCAAACTCACAATAGAAAGCCTTTGCTGTGCTACTGTCCCAGAGAGCTGAAAAAAAAACCTTCATAGAGGAAGTCACACTTAACAGGGGTGTTAACCAATCCAATGAGTTCTCTCATTGCTCTCTCTCTCTCTCTCTCTCTCTCTCTCTCTCTCTCTCTCTCTCTCTCTCTCTCTCTCTCTCTCTCTCTCTCTCTCTCTCTCATAGCCTACTATTTACCCATAACAAATGGTGAATTTCTGAGCCCTTTTTAATTTGTAGCCTAAACCACTGAAGGCATGATAATGCTTCATCATATTTTAGAAATAGGGCCTATGTGCCTTTTATATACCAAATGTTTATCATTTTGAAATTGTTTCAGTTGTTTATGACTTGTGTATGACTGAAATTATCTCTGCATACTATCAGTGCTGCATTGCTTTGTAATGATAGGCTATTCAACACACTTAAAAAACACACTGAAAAGATACGGCCATAGTAGCCTACTGAAAACATTTTGTTCATAATAATGGTGATTAATAAATGGTGGTCTTAAATTTTCATACTGACATCCTTGAATTTGACTTGGTAGATCACGGCAGACCATCAACTTCAAAAGTAGATCTTGGTTAAACAAGGCCGACAGGCGGACAACAGATGCGTCCCTCTATGCCAGTTCCAACAATGCAATTTTTTCCCCCCAAACACCCCCCTGGCCTCCTCCTAACCTGTCAACGCCCCCCTGAGGATGTACTTTTTGTTTATTGGTCATCATGGACACTCCAAATAATGTGGCAGGCAGCAAAATGGCAAGACATGGCTTTATTTTTTGCAGTTTAGGCTATAATAAGCTTATTCTTGGATTTGGAAAATAACCATATGATTTCAAATTTCACATAGATGAAGTAGGCTACATTACAAATGACCAGACATTTATTAGTATCAACCTTTAGTATCACGCCATTTCAGCATCATGTGCATGTGGGAAAGAATCTAAACATCGACAAATAATAAATAAATAAAATCGTTTGGGTGAATCATGTGCTTATGGGTTCACCCTTTAGGTGAATTATGCGCTTATTTTTCAAAACCAGCTTCACCGTCAAGGCACAAAGCAGTGAGCTCCCGTGCCAGAGTTTACCAAATTCAAACGACTACAAAGCAATTACGAAAGACGCGTTATGTCCTGTGCTCTCTCTGAGCGCAGCGAAAAGCACCTGTGGGGTACGAGCCCGCCAACGAAAAAACCTCCCTGTAGGTTACGAGTAGGCTAACACACCGTATGTCAAATGGCCCAGATGTCTACTTGTAGTTCGAGCACCATGCTCCAATGCGCAGCGCAAACTGACTACTGAAAAGGCAGAAGTAAACTCGCTGGGAATATTAAAAGGGAGGCTCGTAGGCTACACACAGACCTCTGAACCCGAGTTTGTGGACTGGAGAAAAATGGAGGAAAATGTGAATGTTATGAAAGAAAAAAAAGCTAACCAAATGTATGTTACAGGTCCACGTTTAGAGGAAGAGCTGCGCTGCGGGTCGCCTGTCAACTACAGTTGCATGTTGTGGAGCGTTATGCAATGCAAACGCCCCTCTATCCACGCACAAAGGAAAATGTAAATGCTTTGAAAGGAGAAAAGCTATAACCAAATGTTACAGGTCAACGTTTAGAGGAAGAGCTGTATGCGCTGCGGGTCGCCTGTCAACTAACTACGGTTCCATGCCGTGGAGCGTTATGCAATGCAAACGCCTCTCTATCCGAGCACAAACATCTGTGTCAAAAACTGCCTGTCGACTTCTAAATTGTTCATTTCCGAGAGTTTCTGACGAACCAAAATAAATTTGCCTCCCATTGTCCAAACGCAAAACAATGGCGAAAATTGAATGCCCCCCTCAGTTGTCTCACAATGCCATCAGCCGTCTTGCCTGTTTGGTAATATGTTCTGGCTTGCACGCATTCGCTCCGGTCCAAAATGGCAACTCTGCCGCCTTGTGGCCACAGTAAGGAACAATTGGCTTGTACGCATTCGCTCCGGTCCAAAATGGCAACTCTGCCGCCTTGTGGCCACAGTAAGGAACAATTGAAGGAATGCGTTTCAGACGAATGCGTTTCAGACGGACGGACGGACGGACGGACAGACAGACCCTCTTATAGAGATGCTGGGACGCATCTAAAAAGGTTGGGCACCCCTGCTATAGAGAGAACCACAAGTGCTTGAAAGACAGGGATCAAAAGCCTAGTCAAGTTGTTGTAGTTTACTTGGGTTTGGGAGCAATATAAAAAAACCTTCAGAGAAGGGACAGTTGGGATGAGTTTACTAACACTCCCTAGGCTTTGTTTTACAGTTGTAATGAGTTTGGTGACAGACCTTCATTGACACAGCAGAGGAGACATCGGGCTGCATATAGAAATTAATGTGTAATGAATGTGAATATAGACATAAATGTGTAATATGTTGTTCAGCCCTTTTAATGGGAGGAATTTGAAAAAAACTGGCCCTGTGACCAGCACCCCTCATGTAGAATGTGTACGCCTACAGATATGTGTGGGGGAAAAGGCATAGCCTACCCTCTAAGACCCTTTTTGTCTATGCGTTAACAATTTCACAGTGCTCTTAAATTCTTATCTCTGCTCCTATTTTGTTTTATTATTGTTTCCCAGACCCCTGCATGAGGGACGAATGAAACTGTGTTGTAAACAGAAATTATTCACTGTACTGCATTTTTTGACAATGACAATGTACTACTATTATACAAGTCATGGGTAAAATCTTATGTAGCCTTATTTCTCAAAATATAAATGGCTGAAATATAGGCCCAGGCCTACAGTTTCTCCATGCGCCAATGTCATACTGTAGTCATTGTTTTGCCGTTTTGCATTTACGCTGCAAGAATACACCCCCCCCCCCCAAAAAAAAGGCCCGTGTGAGAAGACCCCCCCCCCGGACAAAATAAACCCCGGCTGCCCCCATAGTTTCCAAAATTTCTGTGGGAAACACTGAATACATATCATTCTTCCCTCTTTGTCCTTAGTTTCTGATATTATATTAAAGTTAAGGTGCTTATTAATTAGAATGACTACACCATTCTGTTTGCTAGAAAAAGAAGAGTGGAAAACATGTCCCACCCATTCTCGCTTGAATTTTAGTGCTGTATCCCTTACATGGCTTTCTTGTATAAAGGCTATATCTGCCTGTTTTTGTTTAAGATAAGATAACACCTTTCTTCTTTTTATAGGACTTCCACAGCCGTTAATATTCCACGTTACACATCTAATATGACTACCTGTTAACATAAATCATCATGGAGATACATGTCAAGGTGCTGCCCCCTAGTGGGTAATGGCGTGGTACAGGACATTCATTTAAATTCTGAAAAAAATAGTTGGACCTTTCAAACAAAACCAAACATTTCTGTAACCCCTCCAGAAAAAGTAAACAACAACGTATAGCATTGTCAATACCCCCCTCAGAAAACACAAGAAAATAAACTAACAAAAAAGAATGAATAAAGACCCGCGGTCTTCTTTCCACAAACCCTGATTCCGGTCCGTGACGTGCCGGGTAGCCCTTGAACAGCAGCACACTTACCTACTAGTCCCACCCACCAACCCACACCACCAGCTCCTCATCTAAGCTAACATAAAATGAATGCTCACAGCATTAATCAGTTGACCCACCACAGCGCTCACGAATGAACTTCTCAGCCTCCTTGCTGGAAGTGAAACTGCGCTCCTTCCCGTTCCAAGTGAAACGGAGGGATGCTGGAAGCGCAAATGTAAACCTCACGTTGAGCTTGTGCAACATCTTCCGTGACGCAGTGAATTCTCTTCTTTTCTTGGCCCGGTCCCTCGACATGTCGGGGAAAAAAGACACTCTGCAATCTCTCCATTCGATGGGTCCCTTCTCTATGGCTGCCTGTAAAATCTTATCCCTCGCGGATGTGCGCAGGAACTTGATCAAGACGGTTCTTGGTGGTTTATCCTCGTCGTGGTTGTCAGCTGCCCTTGTTGCTTTTTTAGCTTCGCGCTTGCCCACACGATAAGTCCCTTCAATCTCGAACTCTCCATCCAATTTGATTCCTAGCCCCTCGGATATCAGCTGTTGTAGGCCCTACGCAGTTGGCAAGTCCATCTGTTTCTAGTTCCTCCATTAGACCGATTAGTCTCACATTGTTGCGACGGTTCATATTTTCCAGTTCCTCTATTCGATTATACAGCGTATCCAGACGTTCATCTGCTCTACGGCTTTCTTCAGTTAGCCTTGAAGCAGTGTCCTCAACTGTTGATATAGAACTACGTTCCTCTGCTTCATCCAATCTCACCTGGATTGAGCTCACAGAGTTCTTTAAATCAGTGACTCTTTTATCGATGAAACATCTGTGGCGACCGTTTGAAGTGTGCTTGCAATTTTACCCATTTCGGATAACATGTTGTCCATTTTGGAGTGTTCAGGTGTCGGCGAAGTCTGTCTTGTAGCCATGCGGTTCGATGTTTTTCCTTGGAAATATTTCGATGTAGATGACATCTGACGCGTTTTTTGTTGCAATATTGGAAGCACTATATATAATGTTCAATCGTGGCAAAACTTTGCTTAGATTAAGGAGTGAATATACGGATATTGTAATTAAATTGGTGGGTTCAGGGACCGACGAAACTATGCTGCCATCTTCCTCGGCTGCCCCACGTGATTCCTCCTGGAGGCCTTCTTCATATTTCTGACTTTTTTCTCAAAACTTTCGACTTTATTTCTCGAAAGATTCGAATTTTAAATTTTCGACTTTTTCCTCAAAACTTTTGAATTTATTTCTCGAAAATTTTGACTTTTTTCTCAAAATTTCTGAGTTCCTTTCTCAGAGATTTGCAAAATATATGTCTCCTATTGAGCCTAATGCTCCTTCGTATCTGGGTGGTTGACATGACGTGGCCTTTTTTTGTTCCCCTATGTCAAAGTTGTGTAATTTTTATAAAAAGGTGCTAAAAACTGTGTTTATGTTGTTCAGAATGTGCAGTTGTATAAGTTCATATAAATCACTTGCAACATTAATCTTCAATTTATTCACAATTTAGAGCCAAAGTAGAAAAAGCTCATATGGTGTGACGGTTCCAATCCATGTCCCAAAGTTTGATTTTGAATAAAAACTGGAAAATGTACTCCTTTTCTATATATTCAGTCATGTAATTATGTATGGAATAGCGGACGACGAGGTGTCCCGATATCAAGGGAAATAATGGACGAGGCGAAGCGTTCTAAACAGCCCGACGGCGCAGCCGAAGGGCTGTTCGCTTCGCCAAGTCCATTTTCCCTTGATATCGGGACACCTCGAAGGCCGCTATTCCGCTTATCACCCGGTTACCAGCATTTAAGTATTAATTTATTAATAGGCCTATGTTGATCTAAGGCTTCGTGAGAAGGTAGATTCACCACTGCGCTTGGTACGTTGCTATGGGCACCACTTCCTAATTTAGTGAGACGCGCCTCTATCGGAGACATGTACAGACCGCACAGAATGTTGGGGTGACTTGACAACCAAATGCAATAGAATTGACGACTGGGTTTTTGACTTGCCAACCAGATGCGATAGAACTAACTACGCGGTCTTGACTAGACAACCAGATGCGATAGAACTAGTAACAGCACTTCGCCAGAAAGTTAGAAAAGAAGTAACTTGGACGCCCGCACGCCCGCATGACATCATAGGTGTCCTGCTACCGGGGAATAAAGGACACCTGCTCAGCCAATCAGAAGACGTTCTGTCTGCTCACTGGGTGATAAAGCCAAGACATACATTGATGAGCCTATTTAGTGAAGATTTCAGGCATTATAAATTTGAAGCCACCATTAACTGAAACATTTTGGTCCCAAAATTGATATCATATGGTGTGACACCTTATTTCAATTTTTTAACTGGCAATTGTATGGACACCGTTGCCAAGTGAGGGGTCCTCATTCTTTCAGGAAGAACAATATCACCTCAGAAGGACATTGGCAGCTATAAGATGAGTTTTAGCTCTTTATAATGTCCCAAAAAAATCAAGTTTATCTGACACCGCTGCTCCAGTTCCATGTTGCATGTCTTTTGGTGTGACACATTTTACACAAAAATAAAGACAATAGATTATTTTTTAGTCAATATAACCTTGAAAGCTATCTTGTCATATTGCATCTAGCATGGTTTTACATGGCTAACATGAATACAGATTGCTTAATCCCATGAAATAAGGCAATGAAACCTCATATGGTGTGACAAAATATCATAAGGTGTGACTGTTTTCTTGTCACACCATATTACAATTTTGTCACACCATATGAGATGAGCTTCATTTTAATACTTAAATGCCACATATATTTCATTTTTCATGGCTAATATTCACATTTGTGTAATATATTGATGCTTTAAAACATGTTAGTGGTGTATATGTATTATTCAGACACCAATATATCCACAATATCCATACATGAATATGAATTCATGATAACATGCTTCTTTTTATAATTGAAATGCTTCACCTTTCTTGTATTTGTTCATTTATTTACTTTTCAACTTCATTAAGATTGTAGCATGTGGATAGAGGTGGAAAGTAAAGAAAGAACAAGGAAATACAGGAAGAAATGTATCCTGTAAAGAGAGACCCCTAACCCTAGGAGGAAAAGAAGAGAGAAGTAGATGCAAATATTTAAATTATTTATAGTAATATGCCTTAATATTTGTATAGTGTACATTGATAATTAGCACAAGAATATTTTGAGGAGCCACAAAGACATGTGCATATGTTACACCCAGAATGAAATAGCCTGCTGTCTCAAACAATCTGAGCAGTGCAAGAGTTTTTTCTTGCTCTTGAAATGTGACTGGCTCATTTTTAGCGTAGTCTAAACCTGCAACAAATATGCTCTTGTTCCATACCTAAAACACACACACACACACACACACACACACACACACACACACACACACACACACACACACACACACACACACACACACACACACACACACACACACACACACAAGAATATGGTAGGTTGTTCATGTCTAGTTGCCAAATATTTTACAGTTTTCAGTGGCTGTTTTAATGACCTTGCGGTCAGTCATGGTTTTTACCCATTTTTTATGGTCACTGTTTCACTGTTATTCTTATTTACTAATTCTTTACAAAGCATTACTTCTATTCTGTGCTTACTTCAATGATTTAGCAAGCTTAAAATCCATCTAGTTAATAATAATCAGCAGTTGCAGGGTGCCATGGAATGGATACGGCGGTGTAATAATTGACATGTTAAAAGCTACCCGTTGTTACACATTTTTTTAACAATATTAAATATTTTTGTAGCATTGAAACAATGCCTTAATCCCTTATCAACCTGTTTGGTTCTTTAATAAATGCAGTTAATGCATATTTTTGGACTTTGGAGTAATTCATCATATGGCGTGACGCCATGTCATTCGGTGTGACACTCATAATTAAGAAAATAAATAGGATATTTTGGTTATGAATCGTAAAATAATAGGTGTGATGGGTGGATACAAGTGGCATCTAATATTCCAGGTATTTTGGTATATTGCAACAAAGTACTTTCAGTTTAATTTAAAGTATATTGAAAGATTTTGAGAAAATGTGTGACAGTGTGTGTTGATAAAGCAAAATAATATAAAATGTAACATATTTGAACCTTAAAATGCTATACATATATAAAGTAATAATAAATAATCAGGATAAATAAGCGTACATTATCACATAATGCCCCTTTTTAATTTAATACACAATAATGTTCATGTCACACCATATGATGTTTTTTGTCACTAATGCAATAAACTAGTGAAAAAATGTACATCTAAGTCAAAAACTCAGGGGGTCTTCAATACATTCTTAAACTTAAGACTTGGTAGAATACAACATAAATAATTCCATGACTCAAATTCAAGGTTTTTTCAAAAACACCTTTTTTCAGCAAAATATGACAACCACCCATCTAAGAAATAGCCGGACATGTAAGGTTCTAGGTGATGGTAAGATTCAAGAGTTCATAATGCAGATGATGGGCACTCATCAAGGTGTGTGTACACCAAAAGCTACCAGAGCTATGGAAGTCATGGTTTGGAGGGTGGGGGAATAAAGCATAAAAGCATATTTGCTGGGAGTGAAGCGACCTGGGCGACCAGAGAGAATTTCAGCGAATAAAAGTCAGTTATGGTAATGGCTTGTGACGAGATTTGTCGAAAAACAATTAGAATGTTCATGTCTCCGAACGTCCAGGCTGAGAAGCCAGAGCTGTTATGTGATTAACTAAAATAAGTCACATCTAGAGCGAATACAGCAAATTCATGGTTGTTTCTGGTGTACACACACACACTCTCCTTGTGTATATCCTTCAGTGCAGGGAGAGGTGGGCGCATACACTGCTCAACAGAATGCACGACTACACTTTGTAATGCAAAACAGTTGCAAAATGTGGAGCTTCCATACCACTTTGGACCCTGTTGAGATGCTCTCAGCTCACTGCTGAGAAGTAGAAGGCATTCAGGATGGGTGAAACTGAGTTTCCTAAACAGTTGTATTCATTTACCAATTAGGTAGTATTATGATTATTATGTTTACTGTTATTATTATTATTATATTTTTATTTAATTTATCATTTATAGACCAGCAGCCTCATCACGTGTAGCCCTATTCACAAAAACTGATCATGTCGCTGCTGAGGTTGAAAACAACTTTAAGGAGTCTTCTGATATTGACGAAAGCACAGTGAAAAGAGCAATTGAAGACGCTGAAGGTGTGTTAGCTGATACAACCTATACAGGTATGTCCTCAACCTCAGTCGAGCCATTTACCTATTTGCGATTGGCTTAGTCAGATTCACCATGGACCCCCTCTCAACCCAGGTTTGCCTGTCAAAAAGGGTATCTACTGTATGTATTCCTCTGTCTATGTATGGTAATCTTATTATCTACATTATATGTGCCTATATGTATGCCTACTTTTTTCCTGCTGGATGAGGTTGATGTGAGTTTGCCTGCCGGCACTTCTGTTTTAAGGACAAACGTCCAGGACTGCTGTCACTGTTTGATGTGTCAATGTATTCCTTACTTGATTATAAATATTTGGAAATGTTTTGTTTATGCAATTATTTAATTATTTCCTAAGGGTTAATAAAACTTCATAAGGGCCCATGAAAATTTCACTGATATGAATTGGTTTGCCACAGTCCAATGTAGTAAATGTAGGGCCCATTCTATTGTTTTGATGCCAAGACAACCTTGTGCATTTTGATGTTTCTTTCCTTTTACAGTTAAAGATAAGCCTAACTTGATTTTATTATTTGTTTTATAGACATGTAGCAGGTCACCAACAATCTTTTTCCAGTCTTAAAACAATCTAATTGTACTAATATTCTAAGGCTTGATATGCAGCTCATCTTAATTTATTTTTACCACAGGGTCCAATCCATGTGTGAAATATGAAGATAAATGTGATAATGTCAACTTCACAACATGCAGATATGACGTCAAAGGCAACCTATCTTGTGCCTGCTGGACAGATTATGGGAGAGATCAGGGGAGTGATGACCTGAGAGAATCCTGCAAAGGTGATTAGTTTTGTTGTCTCTTTGTTGCAGTTCAGTTGAGACATTATTTATTATGTGTTTATTATGCATTTCATTTGACATCAAAGATGATTTAAAAAAAAATGAATTACTGTATTGGCCCTAATATAAGACGATGCTGAATATAAGATAACCCCCAATTTTCAGGCTCATGTTTAAGGGGAAAAAAATTTGTTTCACATTGGAAACTTCTTTCAAAATGCAGTTTTTAATTTGTTGGAAAAGCTGAGGCTTTTTACATAGAACAAATTTCACAATATACTGTAATTTTCATGAAATGTTCATGATAAAAGACCACAGATGGCTACTCATACCCTTTCCCTTTCTTTGCTCACTTTACCTGACAAGTGCCAGTAGGCACCTACAGCCGCCTGGGCCCGCCGGGTTCTAAGTGCGATGCAACATCCATATTGCAGCCTACACTCAGCGCATTAGTCTGCGCCAGCTAGGCAACCAGTCCAGTAGAGATAGGCTACCTATTGTGCAATGCACAGATTTTGCAAAATGCTTAGTTGACAGCAATATCTAACCAGCAGCCGTCTCGCCAAATCACTGTTCATTTTATGCATCCAAAGTTTTCTGTAGAGACAGAATGTGACCAAAAGCAGATTAGCGCATTGCATTTGAAACCCATGCGCTGCCTATCAGCACCACGTTGACATTAGAAGTCCGATTGGCATTCATTTCGTGCCAAGGGTAAAACTCTTAGTGATTTTATATGAACAAGTATCTCTTTCCCTAACCATTATTCTGTGTTGTTGCATTGTTGTGAGGGATATCATCAAATAGGCACCACTTGCCAAAGGCACCGCTCTCTCGCGCACACAGATGACCATTTATTGGCTGATGACAGCATCCGAATCGGTCAGTTTGTTTGTCAAATCACCCTTCATTTCTTTAGTTTAAAGTGGTGTTGTCTGGTGACCAAAGAGAACAACCAAAGCTTTCCTGATGAGACCGAACACAAATAAAAGCAGAGCAACGAGCCGGGATTGACTGTTGTGTTTTTCCCCCTGCACTGTCACTGCCGCTTCGTGTTGACATTGACAGTTGATAGACGTGCACAGGGCTCTAAATTAACACCAGCCAACCGGCCAAATGCTGGTGAAATGTCATTTTGGCTGGTAGAAAAGTTACTAGCTAGCCACTTTGGCCCATTAGTGAGTCTGCGTTTGGCTAGTAAGATTTCATCTACTAGCCATTTTGGCTGGTGGCGAAAAATGTTAATTTAGGGCCCTGGCACGTGCGGTCTCGCAGTCATCTCGAAACACAGATAGGCCTAGCATCTGCAAATTTGATATGGACAAAACAATATCTTAACCTATCCATTATTGAGTTTTGTGGCATTGTTGTGAAGGATAATGGCCGCATTCAGGTTAAGTAAAAAAAATACATACATATTTTGACAATATTTAGTCTAGTGCGCATAAATAACACGACCCCCCTTTTTAAAGCACTGTTTTTATAACAAAAAACACGTCTTATATTCAGGCCAATATGGTAGTAGCCTACATACTGTAACTTAAAGTGATATTGTCCCATTTTTTGGAAATAAGCCAATTTTCCATCTCTCCTTGAGTTATATAAATGATTTTGATCTCTCTCCTGTTAATACAGTCGCTCCCTGTGTCTGGCGGCGCAGCTTGTTAGCATGTTAGCTTATTTAGCCAGTAATAATAATAACTAATAGTAAGTACTAATAGTAACTAATAATATTAGTTTCATCACAACTGCTGAATCCAGAAAAGAACACTTACCCAAATTTCCGATAGCCCCAGAGTTACACATTGGTTCATTGTGGAGGGGATAATGTGCTTAAGTTTCATTTCCATGCGACACTGGCTAAATGGTTAAAAGGGGACCAGGTGTGAAAACCCTATACGTTTACATTTAATTTGGAATTAAAAACCACCTCATGTTTCTTCTGTGTTTCTGTATCTATATTGCAGTGTGTGAAAGCGGTAAAGGGGCAATAGATGGAGTATGTGAAACGTGAGTGTTTTTTCACATTTTATTGCTGACACACCTGTTTTTTTTTATTCCAATTGTGACACACAGTGAAAGATAACCCCCTAACATCATCTTGTAAACATCAGCTTTATTAGAATGTATTATTTTCTCTTGATGGACCCTTTCATGGGGGACTATAAACCAAAGCCACGGTATACTGAAGTGAATATAAAATTATCTGATTATCTGTAATTGATGTCTCACCCCCCAACAAATATAAACTTATTTCTGCTTTTAGTTGTCAATTTGGCTACACTGGATTCAACTGCGAGGAGAGTAAGTAAAATAATATACAGTTTACACAATATACATATTTACATACACACACAAACACAAACACACACACACACACACACACACACACACACACACACACACACACACACACACACACACACACACACACACCTTCCCGAAATGTGATTGCATTTGATTGAATTCTCATATAGTCCTACTGTACTGACAATAAATCCATAATTGGCCTAAAATCTGATTGAAGCCCTTGTGAACTCACATTTGTCAAATTAATTACTCTCTCTATTTCTCTCTCTCTCTCTCTCTCTTTCTCTCTCCCTCTCCCTCTCTCTCTCTCTCTGTTTTGCCATTAAGACTACCTGCTCATCGTAGTTGCAGTGTCCAGTGCGCTTGGAGTAGCTCTTGTGATCTCCATGTCAGTAACCACCTATGCTTTCCTCAGGTAAGGGCCTGAATAAGTACCATGCTCAATGCATCACACACAATAAATATATAAATTACACAATTGCACAATATCAACCTACTAAACCCACAGTCAGTGTTGCCAGATTGGGCGGTTACCCACCCAATTGGGCTGCTTGGAATGCCCGTGTGCGGGTAAAAATGAAAAAAAAAAAATGGTGATTTGGTGTTATTTTCTGCCGTTTTGTGCCCATAGAAGTCAATGCCATTTGTTGAAATTGGGCGGAATTTAGCGCATTATGGCAGTTTTTGAGAACCTTTTGGGCGGCTTTTGATCAGACACAACCCTCCATTGTCTAAATGTATTATGGACTTAATGTACAGATGGGTCAACAGATACAGTACAGTACATATATAGTATACATTTTGACAAATAAAGCCATTCCATTACACACACGCACGCACACACACACACACACACACACACACACACACACACACACACACACACACACACACACACACACACACACACACACACACACACACACACACACACACACACACACACACCTGTACTGTGTTTTAATCTGGCTGCAGATTATGCTATACGTATAATCAGTAATAAATCCGTTAATCGTGTTTTTTACAGAAAGAAGAAACCCAAGAAGAGCAAGGGTAACAAAGACAAGGACATGAGTGACAAGGGCATGACCTTTAGCAACCCGACCACAGGGGGTAACCAACCACCAATTCAACTTCCACGCATTGGCAACAACAACAATGCCAACAGCAACAACAAAGGCTGGGGTGGGGGGGCCATGACCACTGGCATGGGTAACGGCTACGGCCGTCCCAACGCCAACTCGATGGACCGTACAGATGGCCCGAACCATTACTACAGCACCATCAAGTCCAGCACAGACAGTTCAGATGGCCCAAACCATTACTACAGCACCATCCAGCACCACACAGACAACAAGAGTGGCTACGGAGGACCGGGTGGGGTCCGTGCCCAGGGTGGTTCAGGCTATGGTGGGCTTACCAGCACAGGTGTGGATGGTGTTCATGGTTCAGGCTATGACAGAGGCAGTAGCATGAATGGCTATGGTGGCGGTGCTAGTACACCCACCAACACAGGTGGGGGTATGTGCGGGGGTTATCGTGCACAGACCAATCAGAGCGGAGGCTACGGTGTACAGGCCAATCAGAGCAGAGGCTACGGTGCACAGGCCAATCAGAGCGGAGGCTACGGTGCACAGGCCAACAACCCCTACAACAAAAGCAGAGGCCCATACTAGAGCTGTGATAGCTTGCTGTTAGAGAGAGGAGAGGACAGACAGACAGAACAGAACATAAAAAACTGAACAACACAGACAGTCAGAAAGTCTGGAAAGTCTGGAAAGTGTGGGGGTGGGGTTAAATGTTAAATCACATTAATCACAAGATCAGTAGAATCAACAGTCTTACAACAACCCACAAAACAATATATGCACATCGCATTAGTTTGGGCTGGAAAATTGGCCTTATTTCACAATCATTCACATGTCATTTTTTGACTGAGCAGTATGAAAACACATGTTTCTCCATTTTCTATGTTTATTATACTATGTAATGCACTTTGACTTTCTGCAGCAGTATATGCTCTTTATCGCTTATGTCGCTCATGTAAACTTATTGTATGATCTATCCTAGTGACGTAATTTTTGAAAATGTTAAGTCATCATAATGATAAATTCACAGTAAATCACTAATGCATAGTGTTTATCACATGTATATCATTTGGAAAGTCCACTGAAGAGATGTGCAATCCTGAATATAACTAACTGCTACTGATAAACATTTTCTCTATCTATTTCTGTATTTAATCGTATAGTGTTGTTTATGGTGAGATTTTAAAACTTAAATAAAAGCTTACACAAATGACCTGGTGTGTCTTTTCTCAAATATCACTACAGGGTGGGGGGCACTGAGGCTCACACACACAATAATACTTTCTTATTTGATACGATGTGTTACACTGCATTTCATCAACATATCAGTGACAGTAAATAAAGCATAATCAACACAAGGCTATTGTGAAAAAGGCAAATGTGCAAATACTGCAATGTAATGTAATGCAATATTCTACAATGGGCAGTCGTGGGTTAGTAGTTAGCGGTTAGGGTCAAGCCAGTCATCCAAGGGACCACGGATTGGGACAAGATGGTGCTAAAGAACCTGCCCTTTGCCCTACTGGACAAAAAAGTCGCAAAGTTCTTTATAAAGTTATTTTGTTACAGTGTACTGTTGTCCTTGATGATATGATTATCAACAAATGCTTGAAAATCAAAAGTATGTGACAATAATGCTCTAATACAGGGTTTCCCAAACTGGGGTGCGTGGCCTGCCATAAGGGGGTGCGCGAGCTGAATAGAGCAATGGCGGATATGGTAGTTTTTATCCAGTATTAATGAACATTAAGTCGTTTTTAATTGTATGGTGCATTGTATGCTGGAAGGGTCCATCTGAAGTGTAGTTTAATTCCAAGGCTATTGGAAAAGAGGATTCCCCAAAAACGACTGTGCTTAATATGCAGTGAATGAGCAGTGAATCCATACTTGTGCAGCCATCAGCTCACCAAAATATTCGCTCAGGGGGTGCGCGAACCACATTGAAATGTACAAGGGGGTGTAGGGAAAAAAGTTTGGGAACCCCTGCTCTAATATAACATATAGACCTGTGCATGTGGCCTCGCGCTTCGCTGACGCTTCGCCGCAATAAAGAACAAAGTTTTGGGGGACCATTCCCCATGCAATATCCTGATTGCACATGAGGAAATTACATTTGAATTGCGCTTTTGTGAGATATTGATATAAACGTCTGTCGTCAATGACGTCTTGTGGCGTCATCATGAGGACACAAGCAGAAGAGAGGACGGTAGTTAGGATATTGGGATATTAGGATACAACCCTATGACGGAGGTATCCTGAGCATACAGCAGTGCCGTTTGGGGCTGCCCCCTTGCACGGGTCAGAATATTGTAGTGTGTTGTGTCACAGTGTCAATGGGAGTTTCCCAGTAGGGCTTACACAAATAACTCTGTTGTACTATACTGTGTGTTTTTGAAATGTTTAGACATAAGGACAGTTGGCTCTGGTTGAGGTTTTTCTGGGCACTACTAAGGCTGTCGATTTTTTAAATAGTGAACTCTAACACACATGAATATAGTGACAAGCAGTACATTGAGTATAGTAGAGAGTAGAGTACTTTCATTAATCCAGAGGGAAATTAAGGTGTCTGACAGTTTACATAAATACACAAATACAAAACATACACAAAGACCAAATACACATTATTGTACATTGCAGAGTAAACATACAGCATTCATTTGAGAACTGCAATTGGCCTAGCATCAGTTCACATACACACACCCAAATTAGGTCAGGGCGGAAAAGGCCAGATACGGCCCAAGACTTTGCTCACCATTTACAGTCAATTCTCCTAATATACTGTACCTGCTGACATGAAGCAGAAATTTATGATATTTCGCAATACGGTTCTGTACATTTCAGATGACATTGTCTGTATGTGGCCCTTAAACTAAAATGAGATTCACACCCCTGGTGTAGATGTGTAGATTGTTGTTGCCTGTAGATGGGAAGGAGAGAGGTGTAGTCCATACAGTACATACGTAGCTCTTTGAGTGCCATGGACTTGAAAATGAGTCTTTTCAGAATGTATGGCACAGTGTCAAAGACTTGATATCAAGTCAATTGCGTTTTTTTTTAACGGGGGATGGGGCCTAAGACGTTGATCTGGTATGTTTGTTGTTCACATGGACAAAGAACTCAATTTTTATGTCTCTTGAAAAATCACTCAAACATTGAAAAAAAGGCTGGCAACCCCCCCGGTCTGAATTTGAGAATGGCTGGCACTCAATGAGTTAAGAGCAGTGTTTCACGGCCCAGCCATGGTTCAATCGGCTGGGCACTGGTCCGCTACACCGGCGACATGGGTTTGAGTCCAGCCCGGGTCATTTGCCAAACCCTTCCCGTCTCTCTCTCTCCCCACTCACTTCCTGTCACCCTCTAACTGTTCTGTCACAAAAATAAAGGCTTAAAGTCATAAAGCCTACATGCACCACAAGCGATACTGCAGGCCCAGGGTGTATGTGAAAAAAATGGATGGAGCATAGTAGTCACATTGGGATAAAGGAAAAGATAGTGAGGGGGTACTCTATGACAAAAAACTCACAAGAAAAGAAGTTGGGAAACACTGCTGTGGAGTGTATTGATTCAGAAGCAAATGAAGGTGTTGTACAGATCAATCATGCACCACACCTCTGTATAATAGAGTTAAAACATATTTACCATGGTGGGGGGTAACTGTTGGGGGGAGGGCTTTGAGGGCCAATTTGGTGGGGCCCTAGGCAATTGCCTAGTCTGTCTGTTGGTAGAACTGGCTCTGGCCCATGTAATATAATGCATAGACAGAGGCACCAGCCTTTTGATGAGGTCCCGTTGCTGATGTTTCACATTGTTAAAAAGTTAATCTTACATGGAAGTCACGCTACTGCGGCTGACCATAAAATGCTGCATCCTGGATGAAGCAGCCCCATGCCCCGTGCCCAAACCACACACTAACACACACGCACACGCACACACACACACGCACACGCACACGCACACACACACACACACACACACACACACACACACACACACACACACACACACACACACACGCCCCAACCAGCACCTGGTCTCTCACCACACTGATTGATGCATCTCTACCCATCGAAGACTCTGAACCACAGACACATGCACACACACACACGCACACATACAGACACTCTTCACGCACATCATCACACATACACTGCACACACATACACTCTTCACAAGACACTGGAGCAGGGGCCCCCGGGACTCATAGGTGTTTTCATCACAGCATGAGAGAGTCAGGCCTTGGCTATTCTAATTAGGTGGATATTGGTGGCAGTATTGTGTGCTGTGCTGTATCTTGCTATCCATCGTTGGTGGGTTGAAGACCGCTGATACCCCACAGCATGGGCGGTGTGGGGTTCCCTACTCTGGCCCTTCTCCTCATCCTTCCCCTGGGTCAGAAACATCTACTTGCCAAAGGTAAGTTTAACAAAAACAAAACAATTTGTATTAATATAATTTATACATGTTTTTAAATGTTTGTTTTTTTCCTTTGTGCCTTGATGGCCAGGGAAGTGAAGATGTGATAGGAAAGAATCGGAGAGAAAGATGAGGTAGGGAATTGAGCCAGGCTGGATTTGAATCTACTCGTAGGTCCCTTAAGGCCACCTTTGCACAATGCATCCCTTTAAAAAGTATACTAATCTGTGACTAATGACTTTGTCATATACATACTTTCAACAGGTTATTTATTACTGTAATGGCCGTAGTCATTGATCTACTGTATGTGTTCAGTAATTTCAAATTTACCAATGATGTGGGGTATACTGTGGTATTTTGCCTGGACACTAGGAATTACGTGTAGATAACTGTCAAAATTTGGAATTAGCATTGCTAATTGAGCATTAGCAATGCAATGCTAATTACAAATGTATCCATGATATGAGGTACACTGTGGTATTTTGTTGAAGGAGAGGATTGTGCACATCCCAGGGAAAAGTGCAGGACGAAGGTCAACTGTAGTTTTCAGAGTGAGGAGTCCGCACACTTAGAATCCTTTTTGTCGTTTTCATTTTTTCATGGCAGGATAACGTTTCGACCTCAACAGTCTTCTTCAGACTGTGGTATTTTGCCTGGGCACGAGAAATTATATATTTTTAAAATTCGGAATTAGCGTTGCTAATTGAGCATTAGCGATGCCTACTGTGACTGCCCATTCTCATTATAATGGCTGTAAGTGGACATGCCATTGACATGAGGGATGCTCCCAGCAGGGCCGCTGACAGCTTTGGCTGGGTCCGGGACAAGGTCATCTGAAAGGGCCCCCTCACCCAATATATGCCATCTAATGACGACCCAATTCTGGGGCCCCTCTCTCCCTGGGCCCGAGACAACTGACCCCTTTGTCGCCCCTTGTCGGCTTCCCTGGCTCCCAGACCAGTAGAGGGTAGATCAGAATCATTCAAGGGGGCAAAAAGCACATACAGTAGGAGCAGTAGGAGCACACGGATGGACTGTGATTTGATATTGGGGGTGGGAAATGATGGGGCAAGTCATGGCCAAGACGATGTATCATGGCCAAGACCATGTGACAGAAATATTTTTGTCTTCATACTGATGTGTATTACATAGAATGTTACCTAAGGAGATTATTTAGATGTGGTATATTTACCACTTTACAAGATTTTAATTTTGCACCCCTACCAGTTAAGGGTACCCTTATGCATGCATAACACCCCTCCCACACTTACATGTTGTGAAACCTTTGACACTATACATATACTGTAAGATTGGAGAGGATGATGGTCATGGGATTGAGTGTACTTATGTAAAGATAAAAGGCGTTTAATAGGCAAAATCACATGAGAATGGGTTTAACAGCACACCTCCATGAGCCACACAGTAGCTGCAGACCCTATAAACATGGTTACTGATTCATCAGCGTTACTACGTTCTGTTTAGTCATGGTCATCATGACAAAAATGTCTAATAAATCTCAGCACGTTTGAACTGGTGTTCTGTCAGTATTGTCCATCTGCTGTTTTGAGCTGAGCTACAAACTTTCCTTGGGTTAGGTCTTGGGACAGGCCTAGACTGGTAATCTGGCATAGATTTTCCGTGGTCTGACAGTCCTCAATGGCTGATGTTAATTCCCCCCCTATATTTTCTCTTAACCCACATTCAGCCATGCAAAATTGCCCAGGATTTTTTTGGCCACAGTCAAGCCCTGGTGAGGGCTATGTTATCATCCTAACCATCCAAGGCCTACTTGTTCTGACAAAGCAACCCAGTTCCACAGAACACTGGGTGGAAGGTCAAGATGATTCCAAAGTAGAATCAAAGATCTAGAATCGAAGTAGAATCAAAGATCACCAAGAAAATCAAATAAAGCTCTGAGAGTGTTTAACCATTGCTTGTCAGAATTTCAAGACCATACCAAAGAATTGCCTATTATGAACTGTTACTATGAGCAGAAATTGGTAACACTTTTGTTATTATGAACTGTTACTATGAGCAAAAATTGGTAACACTTTACTTGACACCCCTTTCATGACTGACATGCCATTATATCATGACACACCACTTGTCATGAAAATTAAGGAATGTCATTGACTGCTGTAATTAGTTGTCATGCGATAAATTCTGTTACCTTTTACTGTCTTCCTGACATTGTATTTGCTATGACATCAAGACCTTTAATAAGATGTCAAAGGTCTGCCCATGCCAACTGCAGAATTATTTAGTGCGCAAGTAATCAGGCGCGCCTCTATCAGATGCATGTAGTAGAACTTTTAGGGCGACAGACTTGACAACCAAATGCGATAGAATTAACGACTGGCTCTTGGCTTGACAACCAAATGCGATAGAATTAACGACTGACTCTTGACTTGATAAACAAATGCGATAGAACTAACGACTGGCTTTTGGCCATAGCAACCTGCAGTTTAGAATTAGTAACGGCAGTTCGCCTAACTTAGTCGCACGTTTGACGCCTGACAGGTTATAGGGAATTAGTTGCAACCCCATCAGCCAATCAGAAAAGAGGATTCAGTTGCGTAGGCAGATAAGTCCACTTTAGTATTGCTCTTGGGGATGGAGACATGCTATCCAGCTGGGTGCTGTCCCCTTTCTGTACATGAGTAGGTGTATGCATTCTTGCGTTGGTCCGCACTGATTTTTTTTGTTTCCCCCTAAGAGATTTTCACCAAAATCACATGAGCTAATAGGACTACGGCATAATATATGAACTTGGAGGCCAGCACTATCAAGATAGCTGACTTTCAGCAAGGCCGCGAACAGCATCAGAACTGAATGCTTTGCCATCAAGTTCTAGCCATGACTTCCAGTTTTTCCCCCAGCACTTTATAGTTGAGGCGGCCACCTTGACGATCACCTAGACTCCTTGAAAGATAACAATTTAGTGTTTTGGAAACAGGCATTTTGGTCAGTCATATAATATTTCATGTAAAACTGCACAAAGAAGCCTTTCCAATCATGATATTCACATGCATCCAATACTGGCTAACTCTCCACCCACCTTGACTGATGCCAGACTAGACGATTTCAGCCCGATTTCAGGCGTATTGTGACATACTGCATTTCACAACCCACCTCCGACATTCTAAAACCTTATGACAGAAATACTCCATGTTTCTGTAGGAAACACTGATTGTCCTCTGTTGTACTTGATCATGTCTGTATCGCAGGGCTATTCAAATGGCGGCCCTGGGGCCAGATGCGGCCCTTGGACAGCAAGGTTCTGGCCCCCCACAAGCCCCTTCAAATACAGAATCGTTTTTTTGGAATTTAGAGATAAAAGTATGGGCTCCGTTATCATGCTGAAACGGGACAGGGGATGTTAAAATGCAGGAAATTACATCTAAGAAATGCAAAATTTTCTGGGGGAGGACCCTCAGACCCTCCACTTCAATGAAGTCTCCCATATTTTTTTCATTGACAGTAAGCAACTGTCGGCAACTGTAAGCACCGTTCGGCCCCTTTACTGGGAGGAATTTGAAAAAATGTCCATCATTGAAATGTAATTGAATACCCCTGCTATAGGCCAATGTGACGGCTCGCAGTTCCAGTGTGCTAATGGCCAGTGCATAGACCTGGACTGGAGATGTGATGGCACCAAGGACTGCACTGATGACTCAGACGAGGCCAACTGCCGTGAGTAATGCATACACACATGCCTCCGTGCGCGCGCACACACACACACACACACACACGCACACACACACACACACACACACACACACACACACACACACACACACACACACACACACACACACACACACACACACACACACACACACACACACACACACACACACACAAAGTAGTGCAGTAATTAGGCCAAGTGTCAGATATATAGCACAGATAAATGAGTGTGTGTGTATGTGTGTGTGTGTGTGTGTGTGTGTGTGTGTGTGTGTGTGTGTGTGTGTGTGTGTGTGTGTGTGTGTGTGTGTGTGTTTCTCCTCCTGTAGCGGCAGCCTCATGTGGGCCTCAGCAGTTTAAGTGTGTGTCTGGTGGTGAGTGCATCCCTCTAGCGTTTGTGTGTGACGGTGAAAACGACTGCACGGACGGATCAGACGAACAGAGGAACTGCAGTAAGTTGGATAGACATCGTAGTGTATTTACAATGGCCTCTGTCTGTCTGCCTGTCTGTCTGTATCTCTCTCTCTCTCTCTCTCTCTCTCTCTCTCTCTCTCTCTCTCTCTCTCTCTCTCTCTCTCTCCCACACACACACACACGCACACTCACCCCCACACTCACACTCACACAGACAAATGCAAATACGGGTGTTTTGTGTGCATGAGCACATGTGCGTGTGTGCCCCAAGCATTGTTATGATCATTATACAATTTCCTGTAAAACAACACAAGAGTACAGTGTGTGTGTGTGTGTGTGTGTGTGTGTGTGTGTGTGTGTGTGTGTGTGTGTGTGTGTGTGTGTGTGTGTGTGTGTGTGTGTGTGTGTGTGTGTGTGTGTGTGTGCGCGGGTGTGCGCGGGTGTGCGTGTGTGTGTGTGTGTGTGCATGTGTGCGATTGTGTGTGGGTGTGGGTGTGGGTGTGTGTGCGATCATGTGTGCTTTTGGCCTGGAACAGTAAGTCTAGTTTCTGTCTTTCTTTCTTTCTTTCTTTCTTTCTTTCTTTCTTTCTTTCTTTCTTTCTTTCTTTCTTTCTTTCTTTCTTTCTTTCTTTCTTTCTTTCTTTCTTTCTTTCCTGTAGATGGACGTACCTGTGGGCCACACCAGTTCACCTGCCAGGAGGGCCAGTGTATCCCTAAGCAGTACAGGTGTGACCATGTCAAGGACTGTTTGGACAACTCAGATGAAAACAACTGCAGTAAGTGGCTGAGCAGGGTTGCCAGATGAGGCTGATGATTTCCAGCCCAAAAAATGCTCAAAACCCGCCTAGAAGCACAAAATCCTGCTATTCTGCTAAATGCCATTTTAACCCGCACACAGCCATCACAGAGCCGTACATAGAGAGAGTCTGGCCAACTCGAATCATGGACGCCATTTTCGTTTCCCCACGGCGAGGATTCTACAGTGTAACCCTATGGGCAGCATACCATCAAAATCGCTGGATCTAAAATATAGACCATTAAACTTGGGTTGTAGTATTATCAAGATCCCAACATATGAAAACAAACGTTAACAAGTTAGTTCGTATAGAAGAGGTTTGCTTAAAAGAGAGTTTTGGTCAGCATAGTTTTGATGTGCTCAGCAGTGCATTCAAGCGTTACTTCCGAGTTGTTGTTGCCTAGGTAGGTACAGCCAACGTCAAAGTCGATATTTAAGAAATGTACAGAAATAATACTCACAGTCACAACGATGGTCAAGTTCATGTACAGGGACCCTGGTGATACTTGCGCCAAAGTTTCACGTTGTGTCGAGATTTAGTAGTTTAAAAATAATGATGTGCTGCTCAGCAGTGCATAATCGCGATTGCAGACAGTAGAACTGTATGATGAGTCTGGATGCTCATAGGATGAGTCTGGATATTCATAGTTTAAATCGTGAGTTTAAATCCCAGGGAAGAAGGACCTTATTAGCGCGACAGAAATAGCCTAATAACTTGGTGGGCAAAGGTATGTTTTCACAGTATAGCATACTTGCAGGTGGCAATTAAGATTTGACAAGCTAAATCCAAGTTATGACAGAAACCTTTCATTCGTTTTCAAAGTGCGGACAGGAGTTTTTGAGAGCATGTCATCATCATGACTATTTCTTTCAAAAGTAATTAATAATTAAAGTCGAAGGGGGAAAAAAAAACATTTACCTCACACACAACACAGAGAAATCTGCTGCTTTCCGGTTATTAATTCTGACCTTTATATTCCATAAAGGGGAGTTTATATCCATGCATGTCCCAAATCCTCCGTTTATGTCACGAGTTAAACGATGCCGTTTGTTTCTCCTGACCCGGCCCTGCACTACAGCCATATGCACAACAGTTTGTCATAATAATAATGTTATAATATTATAGTGAAGCGTTATTTTTTATATCTGATAATGCTCATTAATGGGAGCGTGG
Source organism: Engraulis encrasicolus (assembly GCF_034702125.1). Taxonomy (NCBI): domain Eukaryota; kingdom Metazoa; phylum Chordata; class Actinopteri; order Clupeiformes; family Engraulidae; genus Engraulis; species Engraulis encrasicolus. The sequence continues at coordinate 1,425,726 of NC_085873.1, forward strand.
GGAACAAAAATGGCGTCCATAAAACATGTGACCAGCCCAGAACCAATCAAAATAGCGGGATAGCTCGAACGTTCGAACCCATAGTTGGCCAGACTCTCTCTATATACGGCTCTGCACCATCCTAAGCAGCCCAATTGGGCAGGAACCAGCCCAATCTGGCAAAACTGTGGCTGACTCATCCTCGTTGCTAACTTGTGACCTATTATGAACTTCAAACGTAAAAGTTTAGTAACTATGCAAACATTGGAAATGACTGGAAAATGACTTAACGTCCTGCCAAGACAAACACTCACAGTCACGGAAGTACAAATACACACGCACAAACACACCACACACGCACACACACACACACACACACACACACACACACACACACACACACACACACACACACACACACACACACACACACACACACACACACACACACACACACACACACACACACACACACACAATTGCTCTATAAAGGAAATAGTCTTCCAGATATCGTTGGATACCTTATAAACAATTGCATGCTTGCCAAAACATGGCTTTGTTAGCCTTGACCTCTTGCTCTTGATTGGGTTCAACCCTTTTGAGTTGAATACAATTCTGTACTCACTACTCAAGTAAAATCGCAATATGAAGTATCAGGTTTTAGATTTGTTTTTACATAGTTTACTTTAAAGTGACATCGAATCAGGAGAAACGAGACAACCCGTCTTGTACCTAGTTTTCTTTAAAGCAACAATAAACCATTTCTGGAAATGAACTAATTTTACTCCTCCTAGGCTAGATAAACAGGAGAAAAGTTAAAGTCAATTATTAAGTACAAGGGGAGGGATGAAATGAGCTTATTTCCAGAAATTGTGTGGTGTCACTTTAAGTTTCTTTAATTGCACAGTATTGTATGTGTACAGTGTAGATTTCTATTTGTGTATTGAATACATAAATCTACCCAAGTTCTGATTCTGATTCTTGTTCTGATTCTGATTCTAGTTCTAATTCGAATTCGAATTCGAATTCTAATTCTAATTCTAATTCTAATTCTAATTCTAATTCTAGTTCTAGTTCTAGTTCTAGTTCTGATTCTGATTCTGATTCTGATTCTAATTGGTGCAGATTACCCGAGCTGCACAGAGAAGACATGTGCCAACGGGGCCTGTTACAACAACACACAGCACTGCAATGGAGTACCGGACTGCAGGGATGGATCTGACGAGAACAACTGCAGTAGGTTATCGATTCAGAAAATATCAAATATAACACACAATATAATACATATCAATGTACGTGTGCAAATGCAACGCACAATTTTGTACACAGTTGTCGAAATGCATTAAATGCAGCAATGTGGGAAGCCAAGCAGTAATGGATGGTTGAGTCACTCCTGTTACCATGCATGTCCCATGTGAGATGATCACAATACAGTTGAGTATATGCGATAAGCTCACTTGCAAGAGTGTATCAGTCCATTTATAGTAGAGATGCACCGGATCCTGATTTTTAGGATCCTGCCGGATACCGGATCCACTGCTTAAGATCCTGCCGGATCCGGAACCGGATACCGGATCCTACGAAAGGGTTGAAAAACATAGCCAAATCGCACACGCGGGCCCTTTTTATTACGTTGGCGAAAACTATTTTTAAGACTCATTGGCTTACTGCCACACTGCCTTCAATGGCCGCTTCCAAAGGGCTTTCACTCCATGCAGCGATTGGGGTTGTGAAAGACTGACTGAAAGGCCTTGGCTATGTAAAAAGTAGAGATGCCCCAGATCCTAGATCCTGATTTTTAGGTAACTGCCGGATACCGGATCCACTGCTTAAGATCCTGCCGGATCCGGATAGTCTGAAAAACCCTATTATCCTGCCGGATCCGGAACCGGATCTTGGATCCTGTACATCTCTAATTTATAGAAATAATGGAAAAAAATGCAAAGAATTAATTTGGTAGTTACGATCATTCATTGGACACAAACTTAAAGGGTTTGCATCTGATTAATGAATGAGCAGCTGTGGCCTAATGATTAGGAAGGTGGTCCTACGATCAGAGGGTCGCATATTCGAATCCCACCCTTACCTCTATACATCCATCAATGACTGAAGTGCCCTTGAGCAAGGCACCTAACAACCACATTGCTCCGGGGACTGTAACCAATACCCTGTAAATAGCTGTAAGTCGCTTTGGACAAGCGACAGGTAAGTGTAATGTAATAATAATAACAGCAATATTTCTTATCTTCCTTAGCAACGATCCACTGTGGTCTGCACGAGTACCAGTGCACTAACGGTTACTGCATCCCCTTGACGTTTGTGTGTGACCACTGGGACGACTGTGGTGACAACAGCGATGAAGAGGGCTGTGGTGAGTTTACATTTCACAGAACTGTAAAGACAGAGGGAAAGGGCTGTGGTGAGTTCCAATTTCACATGTATAGATATGCACAGAGACAGAGGGAAAGGGAGGCCGAGGCCTGCAAGCATGCTCGAACGCACGCACTCAGACAGACGCACACACACACACACTCTCTCTCTCTCTCACACACACGCACGCACGCACGCACGCACACACACACACACACACACAGGAGTCAGAGGGAAAATGTCTTCCCATAATTTTCCTTTATCTGTGTATTCCTCTATTATGTTCATATATTTATTTCTTTATTTGCTTGTCTTTTTTACCATATGTTTTATCTTAATGTTTTAAATGTTCTTTGACTCTAATTTCTTTCTTTCTTTCTTCCTTGTTTCCTTTCTTTTTGCATTTGTTTTTTTGTGTGAAGCACATTGAGTTGCACCTGTGTATGAAATGCGCTATACAAATAAACTTGCCTTGCCTATGTGTTTGTTTTCCAGTGTACCAGACCTGCAGTGGCTCCCAGTTCACCTGTTCGAGTGGCCGCTGCATCCCTCAGAGCTGGGTCTGCGACGCCTTCAACGACTGTGGAGACTACAGTGACGAGAAAGGATGTGGTGAGGAACATTATTACATTACATTGCATTTGGCAGACGCTTTATAACCAAAGCGACTTTCAAAAGAGGACATAATCAAGCCAACATCACAAGCAAATACAAAGTGCGCAGGAGATATACAGAACAACAAGTGCAGTTGCAAAGAGGGGTTCGGGTTTTTTTTATAAAGAGTAAATACACACACACACAAACTAAACATGGAACATGGCTTAGAATAAGTACCATGTAATAAAGACGACCCAGTGACCCTCCCAGCGCTTACACCACACACACACACATCCATGCACGCACGCATAGACGCACAAACACACACACGCATGCACACACGCATGCGCGTACACCCACACACTCGCACATAAGCACGCGCGCACGCACACACACACACACAGACACACACACACACACACACACACACACACACACACACACACACACACACACACACACACACACACACACACACACACACACACACACACACACACACACACACACACACACACAAGCCTACAACCTATATAAATGGTGGTTATGGCTTAGCCGACAGGTTTGCAGATTGGGCAACTGCTGACTGAACTTCGTTCTTGTTAACTGCTTTATGGGAAATTTGGAATTATGACGATGATTTTGTGGGGTTTTTTTGTTTACGTGTGCTTCTTGATGTTTGGCAACCACGGGCTTGGGGTGAAGGAGTCTGACTTGTAGACCAAGGGTCACCGGCTCTGTAGGTTCTGGGGTAGTCCATATCATATTTTACATACAATTGCACAACAGCCTATTCAATCATGATATTCACATGTCTCCAATCACCTTCATGAACACATTTCCTGCAGGAACCACCTATCTGTCATATGTTTTATGTTTTTTGTCAAATGATTTGTAATGACAAAATTATTCTACTGGCCAGTGTGATCACTCCCAGTTCCAGTGTGCTAATGGCAAGTGCATAGACCTGGACTAAATCTTAACCCAAATCTTAATCCTAACCTTAAATCTTAATTCTAACCCTAAATCTGAACCCTAACAGTAAATCTTAAACCTAACCCTAATTCTTAACTCTATCCCTAAATCTTAACCCTAACTCTAAATCTTAAACCTAATCCTTAATTCTAACCCTAAATCTGTACCCTAACCCTAATCTTAACCCTAACCCTAACCCTAACCCTAACCCTAATCCTTGCTTGACTGGTGTCCCTGGCAGACACGCTGCCTTGAAGGCACAACTGAGGGCAATAAAAAATTAAAGACCATTATTGAGCGTAACGTGTGCAGTTCAAGCAATGTGTTCAATATGTGTTGTGTGTACTACCCATATGCACAGTGTGTGATAAAAAAGGTTACTAATAAAGGCTAATCCTGCTCCTCCTTCTGTATTCGGACCGTCAGACGGTAACAGCAGGGAATGTTACCCGGGGGAATGGCCCTGTCCGGGCTCCTCAGCATGTGTGGCCGTGGAGAAAGTGTGTGACGGCCGCCCCGACTGCCCAGGAGGCACAGATGAGACCAACACCACAGCTCAGCTGACCTGCGGTAAGTCAAATGGCTACACTTTATATACAGTAGCATGGCAAGCTATAAAATGACACGTATGTGTAATCTTGGTTCGCAACATAGTCAAAGTTACTGTGCTAAGGACTATCTCAAGGATTTACAACACATATTCAAAATGAGACAGTGTTGTAAGTGGACAGACAGAGTCAAGCCAGATGCATGCCTCAGATAGGATTATTCCCTATGGTGCGAGGCTAGACCCGCCAGTCAAAAGAAGAACATGTTCATCTAGTAGGGCTACTTGTAGTTTACTAGGCTACATTTTAGATGCAGTCTATTGGCACAGTCTGCTTCAATAGGTTTGAAGCATTTTGAACTGACAATTTTGAAAACCTTATCCCCTCCATGCCCTGTCATCCACACAAACAGTCAATTCCAACAAGGCCATCATGCATTATTCCTGTTCGTCTACAACTCACACTTATTGTACGATATGCACAGTCTCAAGTTTCACCGTGATCATTTCATAGGAGAGTTTTGTTCTTATAAAAGTTCCATCAGAGGGTGTGTCTATGGATCACCACCCAGTAAAGTATCTCACAGGTCCTATGAAACTACTGAGGAGGTCAGCACAGTTTGTTTTATAGAAACTTAATGGAGTGCAATTCTCTTTTGACCCGGACAATAGTCACTCGCAACTCACATTTTATGATGCCATTGCAAATATAGAGTTTTTTTATGATCTGTGCCACGTTTCATTACCAGTGTACAGGAACACAATTGAGATTTCAGCCAAGACTGTTGTTTCTCAGATTCCCGAACAGCTCTGAGTCATTTTACACATTTTGTTTCACAACATTTCCTTTAACAATGTGCAGATCAAGTCATCACAAAGAACATTGGTCAGCTGACATATCAGAATTAAATTTGATTAATTCTTTTGAAGTTATAAAAGAATGTGATAAAGAGTTATATGAATGTTTTAACACTGTCGTGCAAATAGGTTTTTTTCTCTTGCATATTCTTTAGACTCTTCTGGCCAGACGTTATGTGGATGTCCCTAAAATATTTTCTGATAAGAGTGTGTATGTTTTTATTTTTATTGGTCCTTGCTCTTTTTTTGTGGTTGTTGTTGTTTTATTTTGACTTTTTTGTCCATGTTTCTTATGTACTAACATGTCTTTTCTTCTGAAGTTAGTGAATATGTGCTGCACTTTTTCTAGACTTTTCAAGTTTCTGAATTCTGAATATGCACTATTAGAAGAGCTAAGGTAATGTCAGGCTAACCTTCTCTTCTCTTTCTAACCTGCTCTTCTATTTCTAACCTTCTCTTATCTTTCTAACCTGCTCTTCTCTTTCTAACCATCTCTTCTCTTTCTCTCTGCTCCTCCTCCTCAGGCCTTCAGCAGTGTTCCGCTCTCAGCTGTGAGTTCCGTTGCCATGCCACCCCGCAGGGCGGGGCCTGCTATTGCCCAGATGGCTACATCGTGGCCAATGACAGTCGCTCCTGCGTAGGTGAGTACGGGAGAATCAGATCCAGTTTTGGCTAGAGATGCACCGGATCCTGATTTTTAGGATCCTGCCGGATCCCGGATCCACTGCTTAAGATCCTGCCGGATCCGGAACCGGATACCGGATCCTACGAAAGGGTTGAAACACAAAGCCAACTCGCACACGTAGGCCCTTTTTATTACGTTGGCGCAAACTGTTTTTAAGACTCAGTGGCTTACTGCCACACTGCCTTCAACGACCGCTTCCAAAGGGCTTTCACTCCATGCAGCGATTGGGGTTGTGAAAGACTGACTGAAAAGCCTAGGCTACGTAAGAAGTAGAGATGCCCCAGATCCTGATTTTTAGGTAACTGCCGGATACCGGATCCACTGCTTAAGATCCTGCCGGATCCGGGTAGTCTGAAAAACCCTATTATCCTGCCGGATCCGGAACCGGATCTTGGATCCTGTACATCTCTAGTTTTGGCCGCTTTTGTAATGGCACATTGCTGTGTTTGCTGATTCTAACCAGAATGCGTTGATATGGCAAAGGTGCGCGTGCGCGCTGCACATAAAAAGCAGTAATGCGCCATCAAGAATGCGGCCATTGTCTCATCTTGTTTGACTAATTGTATTGTTGAGTGGGTGTCAAGTACATATACTATTGAATTGGTACAAACTATTCTGAATGCTGTTTATGAATACCAGTATGAATACTAAAAGGTGATGCACACAAAATAGAAATTTCCCAAAGTGGTGTACACACCAGAAGGTAATCACCTACATAAAAAGAAATCACATGTTAACAATCCATAACAACCTCACATACCGCCATTTGCCTTATAGATGTACAAATGAGCTCCTAGGAATTATTATCCAATGTAGATTGTCCGATTTGTGCTCACTTGAATATAAGACATACATATATATAGTCATTTTGTGGTCCTACTCCTAGATTATAACGACTGCAACATCTGGGGAATCTGTGACCATTTCTGTGAGGATCGGCCGGGGACCCACCACTGCAGCTGTGCTAATGGATACTTCCTGGAACAGGGCCACATATGCAGGGCAAACATATCAGGTACACACATCTCACACAAGCACATGTACATAATCTACATGGGTGCTTTCTACAGCACTCTATGCAGGACCAAGGTACAGTATAACACAGCCTACTTTCCACACAAGTTAATTGGTGCTAGCACATATGCATGGCTAACATATCCGATACTGTCATCCCCCACACAACTGAATTGGTGCTGTCACATATTTAAGGCCAAATTATCAGGTACACACATCCCACACATGTACATGGGTGTGTCAGCACATACAGTACTGTATAAACATGAAATGAAATGAAAGGAATTTGTAATGGCATATCACTAGGGCAGCTGGCCAAGTCTGGTGTGTTTGCGTCTGTACCGGTAGGTTTATGACTGTGTTGAGGAAGAACTCTGTGTACTGTGCTGTGTGCTACAGTTAGGGCCATAAATATTTGGACATCTGCACATTTTTCATCTTTTTGGTGCTGTACACCATCCCAATGGATTTGAAATTAAACAAACGAGATGTACATTAACAGCAGACTTTCAGCTTTAATATGAGGGTGTTTGCGTCCAAATCGAGTGAACTGTGAAGGAATTATGACATTGTCTATCAGTGCCACCCCATTTTTAAGGGACCAAAAGTAATTGGACAGTCTAGTATTTATACATCAAACTTTCAATTTTTAATTATTTGGTTGCAAATACTTTCCAGTCAGTTACAGCCTGTAATTTGCCATCCATAGACATCGATAGACACTGGGTTTTAGCCCTTGTGATGCTATGGTGAGCTCTTTATTGCAACAGTCTTCAGTTCCTGCTTATTCTTAGGGTATTTCCCTTCAGTTTTGCCTCCAGCAAGTGAAATGCTTGCTCAACCATACTCAGGTGAGGTGACTGACTGGGCCATTGAATAATATTCCACTTTTTTGGGGTAGAAATGGCTTAGTGGCTTTCAGATGAAGCTTTGGGTCATTGTCCATCTGCACTGCGAAGCATTGTCCAATGAGTTCAGAACCATTAGGTTTAATATGACATGATAATATAGCCTGAAAATCTTCAGAATTCATCCTGTGGCTTTTGTCGGTAGTCCTCATCATCAATAAATACATGGGGATAATCGTATTGACAGATATGCATGCCCACACCATGACACTACCACCACCATTGGTACTGATTGGGTGATATGCTTTGAATCATGAGCAGTTCCTTCCCTTATCTACACTCCTTTCTTCCCATTACCCTTGTACAAGATGATTTTTGTCTCCTCTGTCCATAGGATGTAGCTCAAGACCTATACAGTCTTTTTAAGACGTTGTTTGGCAAAGCCAAATTTGGTATTGCTATTTCTGATGCAATCAATAATTTACATCTTTCAGTGAACCCTCTGTATTTCCTATGGTGAAGTGTTCCTGAATGTTCTTGATCTTTTTTCTTGATTGTTGCCTTGGACATGTATCCACCGTTCACCTGGACACTGTTCTACATCTGGCAAACTTTTGGGAGATGGGTTTTTGTTCACCAGATACAGAATATTGTCTGTCATCCACAGCATTTGTCTTCCATGTCTGCCAGGTAATTTGGTGTTGCTGTGGTATTGCTTTTTTCCAACATTCTGAACTCTTGAATTAATCATATTCAATGTTTCCCCATCTCTCAAATGGGTTTGTCAAGATTTTTTTCAACCTTATGATGGCAGAGAGAGTAGAGAGAGAGAGGTTCCATTGGCCCATTGTTTCCGGGTTCTATTATTGGGGGGGAAATCCCCCTTTAGGCAGACCTAGGCAGACCTGAGGACTGTTCTATTCAATGCTAGGAGCATTATGACACGCCCCTTTAGGCAGACCGGAACCTGGTCATGTTAGGTGCCCATAGAAACCTATTATGTTGGCATATCTCTATACTTAAAGAATCTCTGATGATGGCTTGAATCACTGATGGTGACAGGTGGACTTTGGATCTCATGGACATTCCGTAAAAATATATGGAAATGCAAATGGAACACTTCAAATGAACTCTAAGACCTTGTATTGACATCTTGGTGGTGGTGTAGTAAGGGAATAACACACATCTGACTGGAGAATAGCTGAGAAGCCTACTGTCCAATTACTTTTGATCCCTTGAAAAGTGGGCAACACACACAAAAAACGTTGCTATTTCATTCCTGTTAATGCGACATGGATGTTAACACCCTCACATTCACGCTAAGAGTCTACAGTTAATGCACAGCTTGTTTGTTTTTATTTCAAATCCATTGTGGTGGGGTATAGGGTGGAAAAGGGTGATAATTGTGTTGCTGTCCAAATATTTCTGGCCCTAACTGTATATTACAGAAAGAATGACCTTGTCCTTGTCAATGTTAAATGAAAACGTACCAAACTAAGAGTTTTTAGTCTGAATGGACCATTTAGTGCACACGAACTGCTGCTGATGCCTCTTCATGAAAGCGTCATTCACACACACACACACACACACACACACACACACACACACACACACACACACACACACACACACACACACACACACACACACACACACACACACACACACACACACACACACACACACACACACACACACACACCAGTAATTTCTCGATGTATTTTGGCCACCTGTTTTTCAAGATGGGCTTCCTCAGCTGATCTTCACTGATGGACGTGATGTCAGGATGGCGGATGTGCATGGGCGGTTCCTCAGGACACTCGTCCAATCGCCTGGCAAAGGCTATGCTGTGGGTGTGGCCTACCACTGGCTCAGCCATCGGGTGTTCTGGTCTGACACCAATGTTCAAAAGGTTTGCAGCACTGTTTATGTAGTTACAGGAAAAACACTACCCCCCTCTAGTGTTACTACCACCACCGTTAAAAAGGTTTTCAGCACTGTTTCATGTGATTACACACGACAAACTAGCACTACTTCTAGAACTACTACCACCACCACCATTCAAAAGGCACTGCTTGTGGGGCAGCCTAGTGGTTAAGGAGATGGGCTTAAGATCACAGGGTTGCAGGTTCCAATCCCTCCCTTTCTCACTCCATGGATGAGGTGACCGTTGAGCAAGGCCTAACCCCACACTGTTCCAGGGACTGCAACCAATACACTATACTTAAAACAACTGTAAGTCGCGTTATATACAAGTGTAAGGTTAGTGTAATTTAGTAATGTAACTGTTGTAATTTCAGAGCAGAGCTACCACTAGCTCTAGTAGTACTTCCACCACCGTTACTGCTACCACCATCATTACGACTATGGCTTTGCCCTCTGTGTGGTTGTAACCTGTGGAAAGCAGGACAGTGAATTTAGAAGGGCCCTATCAAGTTGAGTGAACTAAACAAATCACGAACCATAAATGAACCACTGAAACAGTTGTTCAACAACACAAATTAATTTTGGAAACACTATTTTGATGTTTGAGAAACCTTACTTTCAGGTCTTCTCAATGAACATGGATGGTACTGATCATCTCATTGTTAAGTTGAAATTACGCTGGTCACCTGCAGAATTTTACTCTATTGACTTTTGACTCTGTAGGAGCAATGACACTGTACATAGTTGCAAATACACAGTGTTGCAAATACTCTATCTGGATCTATCAGTTTACTCTGCTGTATACTCAACCCCTTTGTTTTTCCTGTGTTCTTTCCCAGGTGTTCTCCATAAACATGGACGGCAGTGACCAGCGCGAGGTGCTGTCCTATGCGGTGCACAGCGTGCAAAGCATGGCGGTGGACTGGATTAACTTCAAGCTGTACCTGCTGGAGTCGCGCGTGGAGCGCATCGAGGTTTGCAACTTCGACGGCAGCGACCGCGTCGCCATCGTGGCCGAAAACCTGGAGAACCCCCACGGCCTGGCCTTGGACCCCACGGTCGGGTGGGTACATCTGTCTGGCTGTCTGTCTCTCTGCCTGCCTGTCTGTCTGTCTGTCTGTCTGTCTGTCTGTCTGTCTGTCTGCCTGTCTGTCTGTTGGCCTAGCCCTGAACTCTTCTGTAGCGTGGGTACAACTGTCTGTCTGTCTGTCTGTCTGTCTGTCTGTCTGTCTGTCTGGTTTTCTATGGACCTCGCCCTGGATCCTGCAGTCAGTTGGGTACAGTCTGTCTGTCTGTCAATTTATCTGTCTATTGGCCTAACCCTGGACTCTTCTGTAGCGTGGGTACAACTGTCTGTCTGTCTGTCTGTCGGTGTGATTTTCTATGGACCTCGCCCTGGATCCTACTGTCAGTTGGGTACAGTCTGTCTTTATGTCTGTCTATCTGTCTGTCTATTTTTCTATCTGCCTAGCCATGATCCCTACAGTCGGTGGGTACAACTATCTGTCTGGTTGGCTACCTGTCTCTGTCTTGTCTACAGTATCAGTCTATTTGTATCTCTTTCTATCCGTTTGTCTTTTGAACTATTCCTGTACCCTACTGTTTGATGCACACTGTCTGTGTGTGTGTCTGTCTGTCTGTCTGTCTGTCTGACTGGTCTTGTGTCTATCTGTTTATGTGCCCGTCTTTCTGTCTTTCTGCCTGTCTGTATATCAGCGTGGTGCGTGCTGTTAACTTTTTTTTAAAATCTCTGAATCACATGAACACTAGACTCAATGGCAGACTGTGTGTGTGTGTGTGTGTGTGTGTGTGTGTGTGTGTGTGTGTGTGTGTGTGTGTGTGTGTGTGTGTGTGTGTGTGTGTGTGTGTGTGTGTGTGTGTGTGTGTGTGTGTGTGTGTGTGTGTGTGTGCGCGCGTGTTTGTGTGTGCGCGCGTGTGTGTCCATGTGCACTATGCTGACCATGCATTTTCATGGTTTTATTGCGATGTTATCTTATTATACTGTAGCATGTGGACCTGATTTTCAGATAGTCCGCCCGCTTGCAATATGTACTGTCATATTTTCGTCTTCCTGCGGCACTTTAGTCTCCACAACCTCTTGCCAATCCCTTTATCTAATCATTTTTAAAAAAAATCTGATCATTAAATTATTAATGTTTAATCTAATCATAATTGAGTCTCAATTCAGACTTGAACCTCTTCAAACCATGATTAGTGGGGGTTTTATGGCAGGGGTGGGGAACTTTTTTCATTCGAGGGTCCTCTTCAAATTACCTTGAGGGCCATAAAAGTCCTCCGAGGGCCGTTCTATGAACACAAACCAGGATTTCCCCCTGCACTTTAGGCCTATATTGAAGGCAGCCACCTTTAAAACAGACCTCACCTTCTCTAGGTCCCCTGAATATAGCTTAATTAATTGCACAAGTAATTTCTAAGATTCCTTTACAAAATATGTCATATTTCATGTGAAACGGCATAACATTAAAATTGTCTTGGGGGGCGGATAAAACGGCCTTAAGGGCCCCGAATGGCCCTCCAGATATGTTGTATGGCAGGTGTAATAAAGTGACTCGTAGTCAACGTTGCAGGTTCCACTTTATTGAACACTTGCTGCATCACTCATGTACACTGGCAGCATACCTGCTATCTATTTATACTTGACCCCGAGGACCCCTGGTGGGCCTATCTAAATGCCTGAATTAAAACAGTGCAACATCACATTACTACAGCATGCATTTGTGGTTATCCACACGGCCTTTCACACATGGCTGTCTACTAGCGCTGTTATCCTGTGATCTGGGATTTCAAGCTTTACTTCCTTTTTATGCCGAGCCTCTATTATGAGATTATTACTAAAATGCCAATCTTGTCTGCCAGACAGAAATAGGGCCTAAGGAACAAGCTAATATAAGCTTTCTATTACAGTAATGTCTCCAGGAGAATGTTCTTCCCATGGCCTACTCGAGTCGTGAATATAACCAAACGAAAAGAATAAATTATTCACTTTCCACCTACAGTATATAGGGCCTAGTGCATCCTATTTACAGCGAAGACATCGTGTCACATGTAGTGAAAAGGGTAAAAGACAATATTTTCAATCTACTATTGTTTTTTTACCCTTATCACTTCAAGTGAAACCATGTCTTTCAATAGGTTGCACTTGGCTACTTTTGATATTGTCTAAATGTTCAGTGTGGAGTGCGTGTATGTCCTCTGTGCCCTAACTGTTCTGAATGTTTTGTATGAGTGGAGATCTCTTGAGAAAGACACCTAACTCCACTATGCTGCAGGGATTGTAACAAATCATCTGTACTTAAAATAACTGTAATTCGCATCGGATAAAAGTGTCAGCTACATATAATGTAATTTAATTTCTCTGCAGGTACATGTTCTTCACGGATGCCCTGGGCTATGGCAGCACTGACGTGAAGGTGGAGAGGGCCTTCATGGACGGCAGCAACCGGCTGGAGCTGGTGAAGTCTCGGGTGGGTAACCCCACCGGCATCACCCTGGACCTGGCAACCAAGAGGGTCTACTGGACCGACAAGCACTTTAACATGGTGCAGACGGTCACCTACGATGGCCTGGACAGGTGAGGAGTGGTGAGGGTCAGTGTGTGTGTGTGTGTGTGTGTGTGTGTGTGTGTGTGTGTGTGTGTGTGTGTGTGTGTGTGTGTGTGTGTGTGTGTGTGTGTGTGTGTGTGTGTGTGTGTGTGTGTGTGTGTGTGTGTGCGCGTGTGTACGTGCGAGAGAGAGAGAGAGAGAGAGAGAGAGAGAGAGAGAGAGAGAGAGAGAGAGAGAGAGAGAGAGAGAAAGAGAGAGAGAGAGAGAGAGTTGGGAGACAGAGACAGAGACAGAGACAGATAGAAAGAGTGCAGAGAGTATTATGAGTGTGTGTATGTTTTAGGTGTTATTGTAGTAAAAGATGAAGAAGAGCACACACTCCTGGACCTGTTACCAATCCAATATATTTTTCATGAAACAATGTTTTGGCCATCTGGCCTTTTCAAGGTTTTTTGATAGGTGTTACTATTGAAGGAGTAGGTTACATCCAAAATGTCTGACCTGCGAGCAGGACAACCAAATATCAAGATAAAAGATGAAAAAAGTCCACTTTAACCAGGATTTTTCATTTCGGGTGGGTTTTCAGCCAGGTTGAAGCAGACTTTTTTCCATCTTTTAACATTATTCCCTATCCCCCCCTTGCAAAGGAAAATTGTGCTGAACGGAGGCCACCAGGTGCCCCAGCCGTTTGGCCTGACAGTGTTTGAGAACCACGCCTACTTCACTGACTGGACCAAGATGGGGGTGATCCGCACCAACCGCTTCAACGGCAGCGACCCCACGCTCCTCTTCCCCACCGCCAGCAGGCCAGGGCAGATAGTGGCCGCACAGGCTACCCTGCAGCCCATGGGTAAGAGGCGCATTACTGCAATTCAAATTGTAGACATTGAAGAGAGGTGTCAAGTAAAAGTAAAGGAGAGAAACACACACCTTTACCAACACAGGTAACTTATCTGAGTAACCAGTACACCTGTGTACTTGTCTTACGATAAGCTGACTTTGTGCTGGTTGGATCAAGTTTTTGGTCGGTTCTTGTTAGGTTTTTAGTATTTTTCAGTAACAACACAGTCTACAGTATGTATCTACCTCATTAGGTACAATGGAGTTAATGGTGTAACAGCTATGTGATATCATGTACTTGTGTTGACCTTACAGCATGAATTTACTTTACTTTTACTTTTGACACCTCTGCCTTTGAATAGCTTGAAGTCGTACCAAGGTCAGTACTACGGGGATTGTAGCCACCCAGGCCATCCTGCAGCCCATTAGTGAGAGACAGACACAAATATCACGAACAAATCCAGTCTTATTTACTATGTGTCCAATAATGGCATTAGGTGCATTTCGGTTCAATGTAGATGGTGAGGGGCACACATTGTGCCTTTGCTTGGGATTATTTATCTATAGTCTTTTGAGATAATACAATCTGACAATTGTAGCCTATTACTTTTCTTCCTCATTCTCAAAAGCATTGAATGACAATGGTGTATGATAATGTGCTATTCAAATACTATCGGTGTGATATTACCATTAAAGGTGCACTGTGTAAGATTTTTAATTGCTTATTTCCAGAATTCATGCTACCCATCCAGTAATGTTACCTTTTTCACGAATACTTACCACCACCATCAAATTCTAAGTATTCATTATGACTGGGAAAATTGCACTTTTCATACATGCAAAGGGGGATCTTCTCCATGGTCTGCCATTTTGAATTTCAAGAAATAGACATTTTTAGCTGCAAAAATGACTGTACTTGGGCCATACTAAAATATTTTAGTTTTTTACTTGGTAAACTTTCATGAAAAGATCAAATTTGGCAATAGGAAACCCAGTTTCAATGATCAGCATAGTTGCAGTACCTTTTTTGACCATTTCCTGCACAGTGCTGGAATATGGAATCTTCCTTTGTCACTTGTCTTTTTATGACAGTTGCATCATTATCATTAAGGGTCACTGTGCAAAAGCATGGTTCTAGTCTTGGCAAGGGAAACACACAGAAATTATTGGTAGCCCCCCTCCCCCCTCACAAACATTAAATGTTGTTGCGTTTGCATCCATAGTGATGAACCCGTGTGGCCGCCACAACGGAGGATGCCAGCATATCTGTGTGCTGAGCCACCGCACCGACAATGACGGCCTGGGCTACCGCTGCAAGTGTCGCCTTGGATACGACCTTCAACCTGACCTGCGCACCTGCTTCAGTAGGAGACAAACAATTCTACAGTATCTTTTGACATAGTAGTCTGCATGCCTAGCAGTGTAGTACTGTATTTGGGCAACAGCATAATCTCTACATTTTTACTTAAATTGAACAATGAAATGCACAGCATTCGAATGGCTGCATTGAATTGGACACTTATGGAGAATCTTCATGGCAGTGCAACATCAGCCCCACTTCATGTTGTTGTGGTTTGTTTGCAATCCTCCAGAAGTGCAAGACTTCCTGTTGGTGGATACCCAGTATGCAGTGCGGGGTTCCCAAAGCTTATATTACTTAAAGTTTTGTGGTTGATTTTATACATACAGTCAGGGCTCTAAATGAACACCAGCCAACCGGCCAAATGCTGGTGAAATTTCAGTTTGGCTGGCAGAAAATACCAACTTACTAGCCACTTTGACCAATCAGTGAGTGTATGTTTGTAAGATTAACACCTACAAGACATTTTGGCTGGTGATGAAAAAAGCTATAGGCCGGGAGCCAGCTACACCCCTCAGGATGTTTTTTGCTATGTTTTTTTCACTATGATTTCCTGTTAGCCTATACCCTGGGCCATAACGAGTTGATAGGGACAACTCCCAACTCGGCCCCGTTTGGTCTCAGGGCCCAAAAAAACAACTTTTAAGGAAAATCTGCAGGCGAAATTATGTAGCTGCAAATATTAAGGTACTGCAACTCCAAAAATGGTCCTAGAACCCTGTAAATTTACATGGGTCATCCTGTCACATAGGGGAACCAACCTGAAAAATGTTTCAGGGCTTGGGGCATTTCCTCTGTCAAATATCATCTTCAACATATCCAAAAAGCTCAAAAAATGCTTTTCCGCCTGACAAATTGTCCTCATATTTGATCATTTTCAACTCTGTTATGATATGTTTTGGTCCCTCAAATGTAAATAAGAAACTGCCAAACATCCTGAGCTTCAATTTAAGTCCAAGAGGACCTTTCTAGCTAGAGTACAACAGCTGCTATGTCCAAAGTTATTCACTATGGCCTATCCGAAAATAGTCTACTGGCAATAGTCTGCTGGCATTCTACAGGCATTCAGACACTTTCAGGCATAACCATTTCATATGGGACTATGAACATCAATTTCACATATGTTTGACCTTGAGTTGAAAATTGCTATGAATGAAAGTATGATGTGAATAGCATCAAAAGTAGCTAATGTTACCACCTATTGGTAGACTGTGAACAGGATGCCACACATGGTACTATTACACAAAAGGAATTAATCAAATGAGATGTTTTGAATTGTTTGTATGGTAAAACAGTAGTGTAGAATGTGAATAAGAACTTTTAATCATCATTTAATAATCCTCATTATCATCATCATCGTCCTCTTCCTCATCTTCATTCACATTTGTATGGATTTCATCAGACATGTTATGTTCATCGGTGTCCTCCTCTGCCAAGACATCAATGAGAGTTTTTGGAATTACATCACCTTCAAACCATAGTGGTTCAAGCTTCCCAGTATATGTGTTTATGTGAAACCCATGGTCAAGTGGACTTGGGATCTCTGGGTAATGCTCATGGGCCCTCTTCCAGATGCGCACTTGAAAGTATATTATCATTTTTAATCCCAGGGGGAAATTAAGGTGCATATTTACATCAATACAAAAAGACATTACACACACGACATTACATACATCGATACACATATATTAACCATATAGCTCACTCTTACATACATTCAGTCCAAGGCATATCTCACTTCCTCACTCACTCTCTGTCTCTCCCTCTCTTCCATTCACACAGGCACAGGCAGATCTCTCTCTCTCTCTCTCTCTCTCCCACACACACACACACACACACACACACACACACACACACACACACACACACACACACACACACACACACACACACAGTCACAACTGTGGTTAGTGATAAGTATATCAGTGTAACAGTGATTTATCATATGCTCCTTAGCTAAGTGGCACAGAGCAGCCAAAAAACAAAAAAACAGATAGTGTCCAAAAAAGTGTACTGGTGATTTATCACATGTGCCTTAGCTGAGTGGCACAGAGCAGCCGAAGATCAACTGTACAAAAAATCGTCCAGGAGTGTCATAAGTCACTGTGCATTGTCCAAGTAAGAGAGCCAGAGTCAAGTATCCATAGTATCCATTGAAAAGTGATGGGGGAATCGGGATCACAAGTTTCACACCATGTCGCTCCACTCACAGTCACACACACACGCACACGCACACGCACACGCACACGCACACACACACACACACACACACACACACACACACACACACACACGTTTGAACATACAGAATGTAATTGTCCTGTATGACTGCATTGGAAAATACCTCAGTGCAGTACAGTAAAAAATCCTAGTGCAGAGTGTAGATTCGTAGCGCAGAAAAGTTTTTCTTGATTGTTGGGGGGGGGGGGGTCACACCCAGACGAAGGATAGGAGTCCAGGTAGAAGCACAGGAGGCATACAGATAGTGTGCAGGTGTGGGGGTTGGTTTATGCGGTCCAGTCACCTGGGAGGATTTCTGTTTGTCCTCCTGTGTGGTGTGGAATAGCTGGAGGGACAAAGGACCTCCGTACCCTGTCTGCGCTTCAGGAGATGGGGCGAAATCTGTAACTGAAGAGGCTTCTCTAGTTGTCAAAGACTGGGTACAGGGGGTGCAGGGGGTGATTGTCCATTATAGAGTTGAGTCTGCTTAGTGTCCTCTTCTCAGCTGTGATAGTGAGAGCCTCCAGTTCTGTGCCTATAAAAGACTCAGCTTTTTTCACCAGCCAGTCAAGGCGTCCAGCATCTCTCCTCCTAATGCTACCACCCCATCATGTCACAGCATGGGAGCATACTGGCCATGGCAGACTGATAGAACCTCCTCTGGCCTTTCTTGTACAGTGCTTTTGAGTTAGCAGACCAGTCCAGTTTATTGTCCAGGTGTACACCCAGGTACTTATATGTGCAGACTGTCTCCACTGTCATTTATTTGGTTTTGGTGGTGTTCAGCTGCAGCTGGTTGATTCTGCACCATCTGACAAAGTTCTCCTCCAGGCCCCGGTACTTCCCCTCCTGTCCATCTTTAATGCATCCAACAATGGTGGTGTCATCTCAGAACTTTTGCATATGGCAGCTCTCCGAGTTGTTGTTGAAGTCAGTGGTTTACAGGGTGAATAGCACCGGGGAAAGCACCGTTGAGGACCCTCTTGCACGGTGGGAATTGTTTGAGATTGTTCCTTGAGTCAATTGAGAGACCCTGACGAACCTGGCGGTTTGACCCAGATATCTACTTTGGCTTCATTAAATGCTTATCACTCGGTGACTACATCCATACAGGCAGAAGCTGAACTGCTCAACACCATTGAGAAGCTGTTGGAACTGAGGATCAGTTTCACTACTTCTGCAAAGACTTAAATGAATGTTGATGTTTGTTTCAATATCTTCATTGGTTTCACCTGTCCTTTGCTTTTGAATGCTGACGTGCAGTCAGCAGGCATGCAGGATCAGAAGAGCGGCAATGTGTTCCTGGGAATAATCTTTAGCCAGTAGGTTGATGTCAATTAATCTATCACCCATGTCAAAGATTATGTTGACAGTTGAGGACTTGGCATAATACAGGAGAATGAAGAAAAAGTCAGAGTCTTTTGCTCTGACTCTAACGGTCCTGATGTGAGGCCTTAGGAGGGCATTTTTCATCATACAGTATCTTGGGAGCTCCAGTGATCCAGTTATAAATTAATGAATGCCTTCTTGTTTTCATCCAGGGTTCCCACACCTTTTTCATGAACAAATTCAAGCACTTTTCAAGTACCTCCAAGCACCATTTTTTCAGTTTTCCAGCACCTTTAAATAGGTAGCCTACTAGTGAGTTTGCCCATATCAGGATGATGGTCATGGGAAGCGCAACAACACACATGCTCACCATGCAACATCAATGATCACCCAGTATACTTTGCTTTGTACCCGCCATGGCAAGAAAAAAAATATAGGTGTAACAAGAAGAGACACTCAGGGCTTTTTTTAAAATATTTTTTTTGGTATGAGGGAACGCCAGTGGATCACGACCATGGAAGGGGCAATGGCCCACATATTGGGAACCACTGTGGGACACTTGGCAGACTGGGTGGGAGGGGGTGTGGGGGTCCTCCCCAAGAAGACAGTAATGAAGACAGTTCATGTAAGTGTCTGTGCTAAATATTGTTTCAGCTGATGCAGGTATGATGAGGAGTTTCCATCCTGAATTAGAGCACATTGGCCTGGAGGAGGAAACAATTGTTGAGATGGAGTATGGTGTCAGAGTTAGGGGGTAGGGCCCATGAGCATTACCCAGGTATCCCAAGTCCACTTGACCATGGGTTTCACATAAACACAGATACTGGGAAGCTTGAACCACTATGGTTTGAGGGTGATGTAATCCCAAAAGCTCTTATTGATGTATTAGGAGGACACTGATGAAATCCATACAAATGCGGATGAAGATGAGGAAGAGGAGGATGATGATAATGATAATTATTAAATGATGATTAAAAGTTCTTATTCACATTTTACACTACTGTTGTACAATACGAACCATTCTTTAAATAATTGTCTCACTTGATGCATTCGTTTTGTGTAATAGTACCATGTGTTGCATACTGTTCACAGTCCACCAATAGGTGGTAACATTAACTACTTTTGATGCTATTCACATCATACTTTCATTCATAGCAATTTTCAACTCAAGGTCAAACATATGTGAAATTGATGTTCATAGTCCCATATGAAATGGTTATGCCTGAAAGTGTCTGAATGCCTGTAGAATGCCAGCAGACTATTGCCAGTAGACTATTTTCGGATAGGCCATAGTGAATAACTTTGGACATAGCAGCTGTTGTACTCTAGCTAGAAAGGTCCTCTTGGACTTAAATTGAAGCTCAGGAAGTTAGGCAGTTTTTTATTTACATTTGAGGGACCAATGCATATCATAACAGAGTTGAAAATGATCAAATATGAGGACAATTTGTCAGGCGGAAAAGCATTTTTTGAGCTTTTTGGATATGTTGAAGATGATATTTGACAGAGGAAAAGCCCCAAGCCCTGAAACATTTTTCAGGTTGGTTCCCCTATGTGACAGGATGACCCATGTAAATTTACAGGGTTCTAGGACCATTTTTGCAGTTGCAGTACCTTAATATTTACAGCTACATAATTTCGCCTGCAGATTTTCCTTAAAAGTTGT
This sequence comes from Engraulis encrasicolus, assembly GCF_034702125.1. Classification (NCBI taxonomy): domain Eukaryota; kingdom Metazoa; phylum Chordata; class Actinopteri; order Clupeiformes; family Engraulidae; genus Engraulis; species Engraulis encrasicolus. Next base: position 1,446,503 of record NC_085873.1, read on the forward strand.
TTTTTTGGGCCCTGAGACCAAACGGGGCCGAGTTGGGAGTTGTCCCTATCAACTCGTTATGGCCCAGGGTATAGGCTAACAGGAAATCATAGTGAAAAAAACATAGCAAA
>NC_085873.1:1451612-1466612 GCF_034702125.1 Engraulis encrasicolus
AAAGAGTTAAAATTAACACTGTTCTAGTGTCTATTTTGTCCTGCTCCAGATCAGTGTTAAACACTGGTGTTAGATTTATAGTGTTAAGCTAACACTATAAAGAGTAAAGCAGTTTCGGGGAGCACCCTACTAACAATTTTTAGTTCTAAGAAGGTTCCTGGAACACAAGCCCTTGGTTCCCTATTTGTTCTCTCAGCGTCACTTTATTCCTGTTCATGTCATGTTTGTTCCCTTGCCATTCCCATATGGTTCCCTTAACCTTGTTGGTTGCATATTTGGTTCCATAGACATGCTCCTGATGTTCCCCCAACCTTGTTTATTATTGTGAATGTGTTTTGGTCCTGCCCCACTATCTCTCACCATAGTTGAGGTACCCTGATCATGGTAATTAAGCACCTCCCATCCTCCACCATGACTGAAACACCCTGCGCCTGGCATCAGTTTGCCACACTGCTCTCTTAAGATAATGTTTAACGTTACTGAAAACATGTAAAATGTCTATATTTAATATATCAGGCTATGCTGTACTGCACCACAATGTTAGAGAAATATCAGCTGAGCATGTATGAAGACAATCTAGTTGGGATTAATACCAAATGTTTTCCTTAATGAAGTTTAAAATATAACCATACCATCTACATCAAGTGCACAATGGAGCAAGCAATGTAACATGTGCTGTTACTGACTAGCTCACAAAGCAAGGCACAAGATGTAGCTAACAAATGCCATAAGCCAAAAGCGCCTTTAGCTTGCTTGCAAACATCAAGTGCACAATGGAGCAAACAATGTAACATGTGCTGTTACTGACTAGCTCACAAAGCTAGGCACAAGATGTAGCTAACAAACGCCATAAGCACCTTTAGCTTGCTTGCAAAGCAGGTAAACAAGCACTATGCTGTGCCATGCTGACCAGCCAGCAGGCAGGCAGGCAAATATTGAAAGCACTGTGACAGTCCAGGTTTATATACAGGCTCAAGAGTACCATGTGACCAGATTGATTAGGAGTTTTTCAGGTGCAAGCAATTGAGTCATGATATACCAGCCCTAAGTAATTAGGTTTGGCCAGGCGCTGATGGACAGATTGGTTGTGAGGGGCCTGCTTGTTACCGGCAAAGGTGTAACAAGTTCTCAAGTTATTTCTTTCACTCAACACATCTTTTGTGTGATGTTGTGTGCACAGCCAAACCTTAGATCAACCCAACCAAATTGAGTTAAATGAATGAAATGGAAAAAAAAAAAAAAAAGATTGTGTACATGATTAAAAAAGTCAAACGTTTTCTTTACGTTCTCTGTTACTAGGGCATACAATGGCGCAGACAAACTCCATCACCTCGAGGAGGCGGGGGCTCTCTGGAGTACTTCTAACTCCACACAATTTAACAACTTCATGTGTCACTGACACTGGAGAGCATCTCACTCCATTTGGTGTTGGAATTACTCCAATAGTGTTAATAAGCCTTAACACTGCAACATTAACACTGGCAAATTTACTGTGTATCTATCTATCTGTCTATCTATCTATCTATCTATCTATCTATCTATCTATCTATCTATCTATCTATCTATCTATCTATCTATCTATCTATCTATCTATCTATCTATCTATCTATCTATCTATCTATCTATCTATCTGTCTGTCTGTCTGTCTGTCTGTCTGTCTGTCTGTCTGTCCAGGTATGACGTGCTCCCCCAGGGCCTTCACCTGTGCCAATAAGCACTGTATCCAAATGAGGTGGCGCTGTGACGGCCAGGACGACTGTGGCGACGGCTCTGATGAGGTAAAATGCCCCACCCACACACATGCTGTATTTACCTAGCCAGGCTACGCCCTCCTAATGACACAACACCTTCGGCACTGCAAAATTCTTCAGGAAAAGAGCTCGTTCAAGTAGTTTCTGAGCTCCGCTAGGCTGGGGAACTCCACCCACTTTTTCGGGAAGCAATCGACTTCGAGCAGCTCCAACGGCCCTGGGTAGAGGTGTGTTCAAGGCAGTGACGTGGTTTAAGAAGAGACTTTCTATTGGGACTAACAAAATATTTGGTTTAAACTTCGGCGCAGCCCTTTCTGGGATCGACCAGTTGCAAACTGTGTTAAACCATGCCATTTGGAAACGTTATTCATTATCTTCTTGGAATCTCGGTACGAGATCTGAAAGTCGATATAAATCAAGGCTAATATTTACCTACTGCTGTATAAATTAGTCAGCCAACATAGTTGTATGTGTTAGGACAGAATTTGGTGTGAGCTGCACTCTCTTGCTCAGTCCTCAACCTTTGCAACAAATGTCCCCTAATAACATCATGAGTCTGCCAATGCCCCCAACGCCCCGTCCACCCAACATCATAATGATGAAGATGATGAAAACAGCACAGTCTAATAACAACAATCTTTTCATTCTTTTCATTTTTAAGGGTGCATTCAAACATTCCTTGCCTACTCGTCCATAGCCCTCTATAACCTTGTGCACTTTGTCTTTGTTCTGGTTACACACTCAGTATATTGCTGTACTTTGGTTGCTCTGCTCTTGTATACGGCTTCACTCTATATTCATAACACACTCTGTAGCCTATTTGCCTTGTATGTCCCCCTTTTCATTCGCGTTGGATACATATAATGTAATAGCCTGATTATCATCGACTTTCAAATCTCTTCGAGACTTGGTCTGACCAAGAGTATAACAATTAACATTTCCCAAATGGCATTGTTGACCCCCCTCCCATGTTTTTCTACTGGTTGTTTTCTTCCCGACAAAGTGGGATTTTTCCGGAGCTCAGAAATGATATTTGTACTGCCCCTTGCTGACTAGATGCAACGATGAAGGTGTTGCATCACTAGGAAGGCGCGGCCTGGCTAGTAATGTAATGCATGTGGTCTCTGGCCCATACCCCAAACCCAAATTTACCTAATGCTTCTTTAAGTGCAATGTAATGGGCTGTAATGTAATGTAATATCATGTAATGTACTCTGTTACCCGTACCAGGTGAACTGCCCTACCAAGAAGCCCACCACCTGCAGTTCCCTGCAGTTCCCCTGCGACAACGGAAAATGCATCCCCAAGACCTGGGTGTGTGACATGGACAACGACTGTGGAGATGGCTCGGACGAGAGACAATGCAGTGAGTAATGTTTATGTGCGTGTGTGTGTGCGTGCGTGTGTTCGAGTGTGTGCGTATGTCGTGTTAGTTTGGACAGGGTTCATGTTTCTGATGCTAGGCCAGAGGCACATTCAGTGCATAAACACACACACACACACACACACACACACACACACAGACACACACACACACACACACACACACACACACACACACACACACACACACACACACACACACACACACACACACACAGAGAGAGAGAGAGAGAGAGAGAGAGAGAGAGAGAGAGAGAGAGGAGAGAGAGAGAGAGAGAGAGAGAGAGAGAGAGAGAGAGAGAGAGAGAGAGAGAGAGAGAGAAACACACACACACAGCCCTCTGTTCCCTATATCTGTACTCCCACACACTAATATCTATGTCTCCACATGTTGTCTGCTATCTTAACCAGTTCCACAGTAGGGCGATCTATCAGCCTTGACAGTGAGTTGTGTGTTTCATGTCACTGTTTCCTCTCCTCCCCCTCCTCCTCTTTATGTCTCTCTTCTTCACTCATCCTATCTCATGTCATGCTATCAGTCTCTTAACCTCTTGCGGTTCTTGCACTCCCTGTTTTGTCTCTGTCTGGCCCTTGGCACGACAAGACAAGCACTCACAGTTTTGCAGTCCTTTGGAACATTATACCATAGCAGTGTCAGGAGGAAAACATGTTTGGTGCCACTTTCATTGACTTCGGCTTCATGCACGACATGACATTGTCATAACCGTCAAAACAGTGACATAACGATGGCATGGATGAGTCATAAACATTATGTCAAAGCCAGAAACGTTTCATGGTCATGAAAAGGTGACATTGTTTGTGCTGTCTTTACCAAATGTCACTTAATGACAACAGTCATCAAATGCACTGTTATGACACTGTCATGCCATTCGTATGACTCCGGCTTCAAGTAAAGTGTTACCACATATACTAAGATACATATACTGTATAATAGAATAAAATATAGAATATTGTGCAGGGATGATATCATGTTTTCATTAAAACTGAGAAAAATGCCTTAAAAGCCATGCTATTAGATTGGATACAGTTACTGCAAATTTGATATTGCACTATTTCTAAATTGGGATACATTTGGACCACAAGGCTTTGTCACAAGATAAAGGAGGTGAAATGACCATTTTCAGTCTAAACTGAAGTCAATTTTGTCAAAAATATGTAGTTATTGCACTTTGCCTTTGTAGGGCAGTATCTCATGGGGCTCTTATAGGGCCGTTTTTCATTGTTTTTGTTTTTCTTTCCTTTCTCTTTTTCTGTTTTTCTCTCTCCCTCCTTTTATCTCTATTTCCTTCTCTTTCTTATCTCCTCTCTCTTTCTTTCTCCCACTCGTAAATCTTGTAGCCTCCTCTCTCTCTATCCCACAACGTAAGACCTCCTTCTCTGTTCTTTGTCTTGCTGCCCAACATCTCCTGTCTCGTGTTCCTTATCTTTCTGCCTCCATTCGTTACATCCAGACAGTTGTTGTCTCCCTTCCTCCCTTTCGCCCTCTCTGGCTCCCTTCGACCCTTCATGCCTGTCTCTGCCTCCCTCCACCCCCTTCCCCCCGCTCTCTGTCCTTATCAATGATGTTCCCTATTCAGTCACACTCCCCAACACTGTTGTATCTTCTGCTTCAGCGACAGCGTCTGTGTGTGTATCCTCTGGTTAGTAGGTTCACTGGCTGTTTTATGAAGACTGGATGCTGGCTCAACTGGGAATGAGATCTTGAAATCCCACTTGCGATCCCACTGTAAAAATCATAAACCTTAATCAAAAGTTACTATACGATTTTTGACTATGATAAAAATGTAAGTGTTAAATCTCATTTTCACTCTCTCTCTCTCTCTCTCTCTCTCTCTCTCTCTCTCTCTCTCTCTCTCTCTCTCTCTCTCTCTCTCTTTCTCTCTCCCAGATGGGACCATCTCCACGTGTCCGCCCGGTTTCTTCCTGTGTCCAGACCACCGCTGCATCTCCAACTCCTATGTGTGTGACGGAGACCAAGACTGCATGGATGGATCTGATGAGAAGGACTGTGGTGAGGCAGCTGAGGTTGAACTGTGTGCGTGCGTGTTTGCGTGCCTGCGTCTCTGCGTGCGCGTGCTTGCGTCCGTGTGTGTGTGCATTTGTGGTTGCGTGCCTGCGTGTCTGCATGCGCGTGGTTGTGGGCTTGTGTGCATGTGTGGTGTGTGCCTGCGTGTCTGCACGCGCGTGCTTGCGTGCGTGCGTGTGTGTGTGCGTGCCGTGGTTGCATGCCCAAGTTAGTGACTGACCCGGGTGACCCCTATGTTTCCTTTTAATTGGGATATTGCATATGAAAAGTACCCTTGACACAGTTGTTAGTTTTAGATGAATCTTAGTATCATAAACACAGGTGGGTATGGTGGTATGGAATTGGCTGTGTGATTCTACAGCACTGTTTCCCAAACTTTTTCTGCTGGAACCCCATTTTGGAACTAAGAACATCTTTGTGACCCCCCACCCCCCATATTCCTGTTATTGCTAAATTCTGATTTAGATTCATAGGAAAAGTGAATGTATTGACCATACAAGCAACTCCTGACCCCCAGTTTGGCAACCACTGTTCTAAAGAAAGGGATGTGATCAGTAATTGTTTTGACATGTCACTTCCTGTCTTGTCCTGCCTGCCCTGTCCTATCCTGGTAGAGTTCTCCTGCTCCTCATCCCAGTTTGCGTGTGCCAGTGGCGACCAGTGCATCAGCAAGAACTACCGCTGTGACGGCGTGTTCGACTGCAGAGATCACTCCGACGAGAGAGGATGCCGTGAGTAGCAGCAGCAGACTAATGCATTGACATACAGCACTAGCATAATGTGTTGGGGAGAACACAGACTAAACAGATACTAAACAGATACTAAAGAGACTACTACCAAAGCTACTTGTACTGCCACTACTGATGCTACTGTAATGCAGTGCAAGTGCAGTGCTGCTGTACCAACAAACCAGACTATATTCAAGAACTAGCATGTTACATGAGGTTAGTCTATCAGCAATGAAGCTGTGTTTTCAATTGATTAAGTTAGTTATGTAAAATGAGACTATTTATCATGGACTTTAGGTCAGAGCTTTAAAGGTTCGAATCCCATCCTTCCACTCTCTCTCACTCCATGTTTAGGTGCCCTTGAGCAAGTCACTCACCTAACCCGTCACTGCTCCAAGGACTGTAGCCGATACCCTGTATTTAAACAATAACTGTATGTCACTTTGGGTAAAAGCGTCAGCTAAGTGTAATGTAGGCCTAATGTAATGTAATGCAATAGTTTTCATTGTTTGTAACTCTTCCCCTGCACTCTTCCCCTTCAGCCACCAGGGGGCCAGGCCTGTGCCACGACAACGAGTTTCAGTGCCAGGTGGACGGGCTGTGCGTGCCGGGCTCATGGGAGTGCGACGGGCATCCCGACTGCGAGGACGGCTCTGACGAGCACCACGGCTGCCCGCCGCGCACCTGTCGCCCCGGCTACTTCCGCTGCACCAACGGCAACTGCGTGCCGCCGCAGTGGGTGTGCGACGGCGACAACGACTGCCGGGACATGAGCGACGAGCAGGACTGTCCCACGCCGCCGTTCAGCTGCCCCGCGGGACAGTGGCTCTGCCCCACCGACCAGGTGTGCATCGCCAACGCCCAGGTGTGCGACGGGCAGAGGGACTGTCCCAACGGAGCCGACGAATCACCTCTCTGCAGTGAGTAGGAACTCTCTGTGTGTGTGTGTGTGTGTCTGTGTGTGTGTTTTTTTTGTGTGTGTGTGTGTGTGTGTGTGTGTGTATGTGTGTGTGTGTGTCTTTGTGTGTGTGTGTATGTGACACAGAGAGAGAGAGAGGGAGAGGGAGAGGGAGAGAGAGAGTGGACATTGCTATCGAGCAGATATATGACAGGCAGAGGGACTGGCCCAATGGAGTGGACAAATCACTCTTCATAGTGTGTGTGTGTGTGTGTGTGTGTGTGTGTGTGTGTGTGTGTGTGTGTGTGTGTGTGTGTGTGTGTGTGTGTGTGTGTGTGTGTGTGTGTGTACAGTATGTATGTATGTATGTATGTATGTATGTATGTATGTATGTGTGTGTGTGTGTGTGTGTGTGTGCTCACGTGTGCATGTGTGCATGCATTTATGTTCTTTTAAACCACTGTTTCATTGTCTCTATGTGTGTCTCATCCCAGACGGTGACGACTGTGCAGTAGCTAACGGTGGCTGCAGTGACGGCTGTATCCAGGGCCCGTTTGGAGCCCAGTGCACGTGCCGTCCGGGCTTCCAGCTGCTGAACGACTCCAAGACGTGCGATGACATCGACGAGTGCCTGATTCCCGGCTTCTGCAGCCAGCAGTGCTTTAACGAGCGCGGCTCCTTCCGCTGCTACTGCATGGACGGCTACCTGCTGGAGCCAGACAACCGCACTTGCAAGGCCAGGAGTGAGTCAGAGACATGCATATATGCCTATATATTGTACACATATAAATATATTCCCATTAGACCAGTGGATGGCAGCATTGCACCTGTCTGTCTGTAAACCAACAAACCAGACTATATACTAGAACTAGTATGTTACATGAGGTTAGCGAGGGTCCCTTGCAAGGCCAGGAGTGAGTCAGAGACATATGGGTCAATGACGTTTTAGTTGTAGCACACGTCCTGACGTTGCAACCACAGTTAATGCCACTATTGTATGGATTAAAGATTTAGTTTCTTGTTTTTAGTAAATTATCTAAGAAGCATATTCATTGCAGTGCATTAATCACCAATTAGTAATTCATTTATGGGCATTAGTCTACAAGAAAGGACAGAGCAGGCTTTACTTTCTGAGGAAGCTTAAATCATTTAACGTCTGCAACAGACTCCTCCAGATGTTTTACCAGTCTGTCATGGCTAGTGTACTTTCTTATGCTGTGGCATGCTGGGGCGGGAGCATTAGGAGGAGGGATGCTGGACGTCTGGACAAGCTAGTGAGGAAAGCAGGCTCTGTTGTTGGTACAGAACTGGAGGCTCTTAGTACCACAGCTGAAAAGAGGACATTGGGCAGATTGGACTCTATAATGGACAATGACCATCACCCCTTGCACTCAGTCTTTGCCAACCAGCGAAGTCTGTTCAGCCACAGATTCCTCGCCATTCCCTGCAAGACTGACAGTCTGCGTAAGTCCTTTGTCCCCAGGGCCATCCACCTATTTAACTCAACAACTCAGAACAACACAATGAAAGAGATTGTTATTGGTGACTGGACTGCATAACCCCCCCCCCCCCCGGCCATGCCCCCATTCCATCCCCCTCCCACCCCTCCTTCAACAATCAGTAATAACTATTTCATATCTGAATGTGAAATGTGAATGTGAAATAATCTATTTATTTATTTTTGTATGTATGCTACTAGACACCTAAATTTCCATCGGGATCAATAAATGTTACTCTACTCTACTCTACTATTAGCTGTAGTTGTACCACTTGACGTCTGAGGCCAAAAAATATAATTTACCCATATATACCTATAAACAGTACATACTACATACAGTATAATCAGTACACATACATATATGCCTCCACACTTTACTACATATTATATATAAATGTAGTGTAATGAGATCACTACCGAGCTTCCGTCTCTCCTCTCCAGACTCCATTGAAGCCATGTTGCTGTGACCAAACATAGTCAGATCATAGCTGATCGTAATAATCAATCAAATCAACATTACAATAATAATAATTCCTGTTATTCGTATAATACTGACAATTCCTATAATTTATATAATTCCTATAATTCCTGCTCTGCTCTCCAGACCCCATTGAGGCCACGTTACTGGTGACCAAGCGTAGTCAGATCATCGCTGACCGCATCAACTTCCGTCCACCCATCGTGCAGCCTATCGTGAGCGGCTCCAACATTGTCTCTGTGGACTTCGACCGGCTCACCAAGAGAATCTACTGGGCAGACGCCTCCCAGAAGATGATATGGAGCTCCTTCCAGAACGGCACCGACAAGAGGAAGGTGGGTGGTACACACACACACACACACACACACGCACACACACACACACACACACACACACACACACACACACACACACACACACACACACACGCGCGCGCGCGCGCGTACACACACGCGTACACACACACGCGTACACACACACGCGTACACACACGCGCGTACACACACACGCGTACACAGATGTAGACACATACAAACAGTGATGCCACATGTGTAGTTGTACAACACTGCCCATTCTCACTACTTCACATGATCATTTTCAGACCCAACCAGACTTCTTTCAATTTTTTGAATTTCCATACAAGTACTATAAGTGTCAGCCTGTGATAATACCTTGGCTTTTCCAAACGGGGAAAATCAGTTCAGTTCAGTTCAGTAGCTTTTATTTGTCCCAGTGTGGGCAATTTTTGTGCAGTAGTAGTACACCGTTCACACACACATTCACACTTCACACATAAAAGGCACAAGAAACACATTTTAAGATTTAAAAAGATACAAGTAAGGTGGATAAATAAAATATTGACAACAAGAGGAAATGGATGTACGGTATGTGCTTTACTGCAGGTGTTCACCACGGGGCTGATGGTGCCAGAGACCATAGCCGTGGACTGGGCCGCTCGGAACCTGTACTGGGTCGACTCGGTCATGCAGACCATTGAGGTGTCCACCCTCGACGGACAGTTTCGGAAGATCCTCTTCAGCAAGAACATCACCAGCCCTCGAGGCCTTGCACTAGACCCTCGGAACTAGTAGGATTTTTTTTAAATATGCGTGACTAAACATCTAATATGATCATCATTTTTACAGTAGTAGACCATAAGGTTGATTTGACAGTTTGTGTTGATTTCAGCCTTGAATTAGAACTTCATGGCATTCTGTTAATGATTGCTAAACAATACAATAGCTTATTCTATTCTATTCTATTCTATTCTATTCTATTCTATTCTATTCTATTCTATTCCATTCCATTCCATTCTATTCCATTCTATTCTAGATTACTCTCTTTTATTCTACTCTAGATTACTCTACTCGACCCTATTAATTGTCTAATTCTCCTCTATATGACAGAGTGCATGCTGCAGGATGTCTGTTTACTACTCTGTGTTGATGTGGATCCTTTTTTAATAATTTGTGACCAGCACCAATACCATATTCTGGTCAGACTGGGGTCAGAACCCGCGTATCGAGCGTGCAGACATGGATGGGTTTGGGCGGCGTGCGATCGTGACGACCAAGCTGTACTGGCCCAACGGCCTGACGCTGGACTTCACCACTCGGCGCCTCTACTTCGCAGATGCCTACCTCAAGTACATCGACTACTGTGACTACGACGGAAATAATCGCCACCAAGTGTTTGCCAGCGACGCAGTAAGTTGTGGCTGCGGCATAGCAGCGAAAACAATGAAATAATCAAAATAATCAATATAAACCATGCTTCAGAATTGGGCAAATAGAAAAGTACTCTATATGCTGTATTAGTTCCTGTTAAACAATTGGCTGTGTCGTTATTTTCCATCATGATTAGGTATTTGTTTACACTATCCATGTTTTCTCTTATCTCTTCCTCCTCTTCTCATATCCTCTCATCCTTCCCTACCCCCCCTGTCTCCCCTCTCCAACCTGCTTCTCTCTTCCCTCTCTACTCTCTTCTCCTTTTCCCCTCTCCACCCACCTTCTCTCTTTCTATCTCTCCCTCCTTCGTCCCACTTTTCTCTCCACAGAATCTGCAGCATCCCCACGGCATGACGGTGTTTGAGGACCACATCTACTGGAGCGAGCGCTACACCAGCCGCGTCATGAGGACCAACAAGTTCCACGGTGGCAATGTCACCATCCTGATGACGAATGTCTACCAGCCCATGGGCATGGTCATGGACCACCACATCAAGCAGCCCAACGGTAGGGCACCTGGTGGCCATCCACTACATACGCTTTTTTTTACCCAATCCATGAAAGTCCATTTTTCAGCTTTGGAGCAGGCTTGCAATATGTCGATAGTGAGGGTGCTGGCCCAAATGTTGAACTCGATTTTTCAAGAAAGATGCAACACCTTGCATGTCGGGTTTTTTTAATTGAAAATAAAACATTTAAAAACGCTACATGCAAGGAGCGACCTCTTCCTTGAAAAGTCCTATTCCATGCAATCAGTGGCTCCTAACTGTACAAGAAAAGTATGTAAAGGCCTGCAACAGAATCAAAGTCAGTGGTACCAGTCCCACAGGGATATGACACTTGGCACTTGGTGATTAATGTGTATGTCTGCAGTTATTATTAACCCATGTGCAACAACCCACCAATTTTTATCATGTTACTAAGTTGAATAATGAAGCAATTTAATCACTCAATCAACTGTGTGTGTGTGTGTGTGTGTGTGTGTGTGTGTGTGTGTGTGTGTGTGTGTGTGTGTGTGTGTGTGTGTGTGTGTGTGTGTGTGTGTGTGTGTGTGTGTGTGTGTGTGTGTGTGTGTGTGTGTGTGTGTGTGTGTGTGTGTGTGTGTGTGTGTGTGTGTGTGTGTGTGTGTGTGTGTGCGCGTACTTGTCTATGTATGTATCTGTGTGTCTGCAGTTATTAACCCGTGTGCGAGCCACCTATGTGACCAGCTGTGTCTGCTGGGCCATCGGCGGCCGCGGTACTACACCTGTGCCTGCCAGTCCGGCTGGAACCTCAACGCTGACCAGCGCACCTGCACTAAAGGTACAGCATCCCCAGCACACCTGTAGTAAAGCTAGAGCATCATCAACAACACATCTACACTAATAGAACTGTGACAATGGGATTTGTTACAGCCCTATTGATATTATTTATGTTTCGATTCATAAAGCTTTTTTTTTGCTGAGGAAGACCGGAAAGTTGAAACGTCCTTATGCCCATGAATGAATAACCAGCAAAAATGAACTTATCAGAAGAAAAATGTGTGCGAACCTTTAAAAAAATGTTCAGCACCAGGGATTGTGCTCATGCTAAGCCACAAGTCGATGCACAAAGCTGACATTTTGGGTTGAATATGTGAGATGTTTGGTTGTCATGGTTAACATATGGATGGACTCCTTAGTAATGCTGTCAGAACAAACTCGCCCTGGGGGGCGCTATGGCACAGTGCGCTAAGCCCCCCCCCCCCCCCCATTTGGGCTTGCATGCCCACGGGGACCCCAGTTTGAGTCTGGTCGGTGTCATTACCCGATCCCACCCCGTCTCTCTGTCCCACTCGCTTCCTGTCACCCTCTCAGACTGTCCTATCAAATAAAGGCGTAAAAGCCCCTAAAAATATATATTTTTAAGAAAAGAACAAACTCACCCTGTCAAAGCCCCGTGGTATGATCAAGGGAGCAATTATAAAGTACTGTATAGCTGGCGGTAACTTTCTGTGTTTTATCACTAGTTTTCAGAGCAGTGCAACTATTTGTATTATTTTACTCCAGATGTGTCAAAACCTTATGTAAAAACCCTGCCACAAATTTGACTCAACCAGCTTGAATCAGCAAGACTCAATGAAGTCAACTGCTCTGGAAGTACTGTACACTGTGGAAGTACATTCTTCTCCATTCCGTCACAGATTACAGAACAATGCAACCATTTTCTTATTCCTTTATTCTTCTCCGTTTTGTCATAGATGACACCCCCTTCCTGATGGTGATGAGGACGAGTGTGATACAGGGCATCTCTCTGAACCCCAACGACACCTCTAACAACGCCATGCACCCCATATCCGGCATCACGCAGGGGGTTGACTTCGACTTTGACGACAAGGAGCAGTTTGTCTACTGGGTGCAAGGCACGGTAAGCTTCAAAGTAACAGTCATTTGGCACTGGTACTGTATATGTATTAATACATAACATGATAAAATATTTTGTTTTAGACGGTGTTGCAATATTGTGACTGTAACACTAGAGGGTACTGCAGGAGAGGCAGTGTTACTACCATGGGTCTACAGGGCTGGATTAATGCACCGGCTAAATATGGCTGCAGCCTAGGGCCCTCAACCTGTCAGGGGGCAAAACAGTTTTGCTAGCAGAAGTCAATAGATTTTCTGCCCTACATATATTGTCAGAACAGACTTTAGACTGGAAATCGGCTGTAGAATACCTTGAACTTCGGACTAAATGTTTTGCTTTAATACTACCTTTACATTATATTTGACATTGTATTATACAGTACATTTATGCCGTAGTATTGGGGTAAAGTTATTGTTGATTAGTTATCAATGATCAGAGTTGTATAAAGCAGAAGTAGAAGTGCTCTTAGAGTTGTACCTTACAACACCAGTAGTATGATATTACATGGTTTCAACTATGTAATATCATACTGCTAGTATAATTGCTATACATCGCTAAGAGTACTTCTACTTCTACTTAATACAACTCTGTCAATGATTGTGTTAAACAGGGCCCGATCTACAGAGTGAAGACTGATGGCACCAACAGGACCCAGTTCGCCCCTGCTGGACTCATGGGGTCCCCCTCAGGCCTGGCATTTGATTGGTTAAGCCGGATGATGTACTACACCAATCCCACCAATAAGGCGATAGAGGTGTGTCTTCTGGCTTGTCTTTTGATAGAAATGAAATGTCATAATAAATAGGTTATTATTTTGACTCACAATGCTTCTGTTATAAAACTATATCTTTCACATCATTTATCAGTTATGAAATGATAAGCTGCACATAACATTGCTCAACTCACAAAGATGAATTTTGACTGGGTGCTAAGTCCCATAAGATGTATGTGTGGCATTAGTATGTGATATGTTGTATGTGATGATGGTGCATGTTGTATGCTGTAGGTTATCCGTGTGGACGGACGTCAGAACTTCCGGAGAACCCTCATCACCAACACAGGGAAGCCAGAGGGGGCAGGACAGCCCAGAGGCATCGTGCTGGACCCAGCCAGAGGGTAGATATGATGCTATAATAAACACAGGGCTGGATTAAGATGATTACGGTTGCTGAAGGCCCTCATGAAAGGCAAAACTTACATAGCATCAACATTGGTAGCCAGGAATGAAGAATGACATGTCTGCCAACTGTGGAGAGGAGTTTTAACAAGATTTCCAACTTTACTTGACATGGCAGTAATTTTTTTAGTATCACATTTTGCAACATTTCTGCAATTATTGATTTTTGTTTTTTTGGCCAATTGGGGGCTCCCGGGTCGGTTGGGGCCCCTAGGCTGCAGCCATATCTAGCATGTGCGTTAATCCAGCCCTGTACGTATATACGTAGACCCATGACAATAACACTACCTCTCCTGCAGCACCCTCTAGTGTTTTAGTCACACTATTGCTAACTAATGCCCTTTACAGGTAAAACAAAATATCAGGGGTGAGTGATATTTAGTGTGAGAGCTAGCACAAAGCCATATGTATCTATGATCTATGTATTTAATATGATCTGTTGTCAATCCTGTATTTCGGGGATATACATTGATATCTTCAAAGATCAATTACAGAATCATAAAAAAATTGAAATGTAAATGCAAAAACGTTAGAGGCAGCAGAAGGAATTGTGTTTGATTGAACTTCTCTTTCAGGTAATATTTACAATACATAGTGTACTTCAAGAGACGCCTTCTCCAGAACAGTCCAAGATGTTTGTGTGTGTTTGTGTGGCAGGAAGTTGTTCTGGACAGACGTGGGAACAGACAGTGGGGTTCCCGCTAAGGTGGCGAGTGCAGACATGGATGGAGGGAACCTCAAGAACCTCTTCACAGGGAATCTGGCTCACATCGAGTTCATCACCGCCGACATAGCTGAGAGCAAACTCTACTGGGGCGTCGCCAGTACTGGAGTGGTAAGAACACACGCACGCATGCATGCACTCAAGCGCACACGCACACAGGGATGCCAACAGGGGGTACAAACAGGTGTGTTGTCCTGGGCCCAG
>NC_085873.1:1471612-1509112 GCF_034702125.1 Engraulis encrasicolus
GTGTGTGTGTGTGTGTGTGTGTGTGTGTGTGTGTGTGTGTGTGTGTGTGTGTGTGTGTGTGTGTGTGTGTGTGTGTGTGTGTGTGTGTGTGTGTGTGTGTGTGTGTGTGTGTGTGTGTGTTTTGTATGAGAGAGCGAGAGTGCCTAAAGACTTATTTCACTGAAAATGTAAATGGTTAGCCAAAGGTGGTAAGTCTTGCCATTTCAAAGAATTATTATAAATATTATAGTACACTTGATAAATGTTTAACAGAACTCCATTCATGTTTGTTCATCACATTATTTTACAACACTTAACCTATACCGAATTTCAATATTGTTTATTGTTACTTGCTCCATGGAGGGGGCTTGGCCAGGAATTCTAATGATCCTGTCTGTCTGTCTGACTGTCTGTCTGCTTGTTTGTCTTTCTGTCTGTCTGTTTGTCCCCAGTGATTCCAATTGATTCTTATTTTTGTTGTATTGATTTATGTTTTTCTTGTAGCATAACACCTGAGAAAATGAGTCTTTAATCTTGCCATAATGTCTAGTCCAACATCCTTAAGATACAGTTGATGGATGGATTTTTCTTCTTCCCAACCTCCACAGGCAACCTGTACTTCACCAACGTGTTCCCGACGCAGACCTTCCTGGAGGTCCTCCGCCTCAACACCACGTACCGTCGGATCCTCCTCAAGAGCTCCTCGGACCGGCCGCGGGATCTGGCCGTGAGCCCCCGGCTCCGCTACCTGTTCTGGACGGACGCGGGCCAGAACCCCAAGATAGAGCGCGCCCTGCTGGACGGCACCAACCGCACCGTGCTGACCGCCGAGAGCCTGTCCTCGCCCCGCGGCCTCACCGTGGACTACACCAACAATCAGGTCAGGGGTGCATTTCTCCAAACCATAGTCGCTAACTAACTTAGCTACTTTGTTGTTTGCAATGCATTTTCCCTTTTGGCAACGCCCCAAGTTGGTAACTAGATAGCAACTACGCTTTCAAGAAATGCACCCCATATCACAATTTCTAATGTAGCCTCTGAGTACAGACAGGCCTATTCACACTTTGCTGAAAAGACTCAACTACATCCTTACAATATTGCTGACAATACAGAGTAGCCTGAATATCATCAACTTTCAAATCTCTTCGAGACTTGGTCTGACCAAGAGCATAACAATTAGCATTTCCCAAACAGAATTTCCCAAATGGCCTCCCTTGGTTTGCTAATGATTGTTTGCTTCCCAACAAAGTGGGAGGAGTTCCCGTATTTGTGGGAACTCAGAAAGTACTTGCATTGACTCTTGACCTGACTGGTAGCAACACTGAAGCTGTTGCATCACTAGGAGGGCACGGCCTGGCTAAAAACAGAGAGCCTTAAGTAACAGATTAAGACTTGATCGTTTCAATTTTGAGGAGAATAAAGTACTGAGGCTTTGCGCAAAGGGATTAAGAAATTTTAGAATATTTAAAGGGGGTTGTAGCCTCACTGGCGACTACACCAACAACCAGGTGAGATTGGCTTTTTGAACCATTAAACCTTCTTGGGTATACATTAAGTATCTTTTTTCAATGTAGACGAAGCACTACGCTACATAGTATGAGTTATTCAAGGCGACCATGTTTAGAGTGATTCGGCACTTTGAACTGAATTGAATTGATTTGAATTGAATTGAATGGATTTCAGTATAACTTACCTGAACTGATTTGAATCTTATTTCACCAGCTGTACTGGGCGGACGACGGGCTGGACATGATCTCCTGCATGAACCCGGACGGTACCGAGCGACGCATCGTGCTCTACGGCAGCCGCTACCCCGCCCCTTACGGCACCGCCATCTTGGGAAACTACCTGCTCTGGGTCGACAGGAAGCTGGGCAAAATCTTCCAGACCGTCAAGATGGATGATGGCGGGAACGGTACTCAACAACGTGAGACGATCCGAGACGGACTGCAGGGCCTGTCGGACGTGAAGGTACAGTAATAGTACCTTAATAACATGTATTTAGGTCCTGACTAATTTATTTATTTTATTATTTAATCTTTATTTCCATAAGATCCACCGTTAAAGGAGTTCTGTTGGGAAACAGTATGACATTCTTGCGGGGTTTTTATTTCCTGAAAAGTTAATGGTTTTGGTCATACAACACTGCACAATGCATCTTCTTTTGTGTGAGGGAAGCCCAATGCTATTATTGTAGGCCTACTCTGTGTCTACTATATTCAAAATGAATAACCTCTAACCTTTCAACTCTACAGGTGTTTGATCCCCATGTTCAGCCGATGTCGGCACAGCAGCTGGACTTCCACCCGTGCCTGGAGGATAACGGCCGCTGCCAGCAGTTCTGCTTCGGCATGCCGGGTCAGACGCCCGCTAAATGCGGCTGCGCCCATGGCTCGTTGCTCAGCAACGGTGTCACCTGTGGCTATGGACAGGTACAGCTTCACTTCCTCTTTCCATTTCCCATCCCTCCATCCCTCTGCCGTTTATCTCAACCCATCTCTACCTCCCTCTCTCCCTTATCAATTCTTCAATGCCTTCCTTCCCTGGTCCCTCTGGTATCCAACATCGCTGTCTCTACTTCCCATTACCACTGTACACTATATGCTGATGTAATGGCAATTAATTTTAATACAATATCATGCATTGTATAGTAGAGAGTGCAGTGGTATTTTATTCTTTGTTACTGAATGGCATTTAATGAGGGAAGAGAAAGGCAAAGAAAAAAGTAAAAGCCTTGTGCTCCAGTGGAGAGCATACTGTGACATGGCAACAGTACATGACAGCTAGCAGACTTGTATGAAATTCCGAATTGAATGAATTGAAATTCACAGTAATGCCATAATATGAACACTAGGTGGTGGTGTTCTATGGACTCTCAATAGGTGGTTAGATTTGATTAAAATCAAATAAATTCAAGGTAATGACACCACCTAGTGTTCGTATGATGGCATTACTTTGAATTTCAATTCACTCAATTCGAAATTTCGTACAAACCTGACAGCTAGGCCAATGCTATCTTATCTGTCGTTATTGGCAGGATGAGTACCTGATCTACACCACCGACTACACGGTTAACAGCGGTCGGCTGGACCCGGACGACCACTCGGCTCCGTTCCCAGCCGTGTATGTGGGGTCGGGTGTGATGGCGACGGAGTTTGACTTCCCGGACCGGAGGGTGTTCTTCACGCAGTACCAGGGCATCGGGCGGAGCAAGATCGGATACGTCAACACCGCAATGCCTGGCACCCCACCAACATTCATCGCCACTAGTGAGAAGCACTGTGCAATGCATCAGACAGGAAGACAGATAGACAGGCAGACAGACAGACAGACAGACAGACAGACAGATTGAACTTTATTTCATCACACTGACAGACAGATGGACCTTCATTTCTGCAGATGAAGATATGATGATTAGGGCTGGGTAAAATAATCAAGTTAATTGATTATCGATCGAATCGAATCAAAATTCACATAATCAATTCACAGGGCACAAAATCGATTATTTGGTTCTTTTTCTTTTTCTTCTTTTTGTTTCATTTAGGTCTATGGAAAATACCCAGTAGGTATTAGTCAATTAGGCCTAGGCCTACTTATTACAAATTAGCAATCTGTTAACACTGTCAAGCCACAGCCCTTTGAAATTTTTATATAAAAATAGGCAACAGCATCTGTTGGAGGAAATCCTGGCACCAATAAGGGAACGGATTGAATCGATTTGGAATGAATCGAATCGAATCGAATCGAAACGTGATTAATCGATTCAAAGCCCTAAGAATAGAATTTGAATCGATACAGGAACATGGCTGCTATATCCAGCCCTAATGATGATGATAGATAGCTACAATGTGTTGACAAACAGATAGACACAGACAAACAGACAGACAGACAGACAGACAGACAGACAGACAGACAGACAGACAGACAGACAGACAGACAGGCAGACAGACAGGCAGAAAGACAGACCTTCATAGGCATATCTTGCATATTTTTATTAATACAATGCATATAGATAATATACCATGCATATTAATAATTACATGATGCGACAAACTTTTGTTATACTGCACAATTGGTGTCAAATCAGAGATTGCTATTTCAGCTGATGAGCCCACCTCTTCTCAACTCTCTTCTTCTCCTCCACACTTCCTACAGTATCTCACTAACCACATCAGATGTGTTATCGATTGGTTGAACATAATTAATTCCACTAATCAAGTCATTTAATTACACTGATTGTAATCAATAGGGCTTGGACCATAGCCAAATGGCATAGATGTAGTGTCTTACCACATACCTATATGAGGTGCTTTTAGGAATGCAGCAAACTTTTGCAGGTCTTAATGCATCACAGGAACATGAAGCTAAAATGTTCATAATCAGAGGTGTTCAAAGTAAAAGTGAAAAGAAACGCCTTTTCCTTCCAACACAGGTAACTTACCTGAGTAACCAGTAGACCTGTGTACTTGTTTTACGATCAACTCACTCTGCTCTGGTTGGATAAAATTTAACGACACAGTCTAGGTAGTTAGTTAGTAGAGCTTAATTGTCCCAATGGGGGGTGGGGGGGATTTCTAATTCATTAGGTACAATGGAGTAAATAGTGTAACAGCTATATGATATCATGACCTAGTGCTGTAGTCACACCGTGAATTTACTTTTACTGTTGACTGACACCTCTGTTCATACGTATGTAATGCCAAACGTGAACTCTCCTTTGAAAAGTCTGGCTCATTTGAATGGTCTGTGATATTTTTGGAAACTGTTACATCACTAATGGACTAGGAGAGATGAGCTAATGGGATTTATTTAAATGATGTTATAATTTATTAATTAAGAATAAATGACTGTTTCTGACTTCCAACCACTAGTCTCTCTCTCTCTCTCTCTCTCTCTCTCTCTCTCTCTCTCTCTCTCTCTCTCTCTCTCTCTCTCTCTCTCTCTCTCTCTCTCTCTCTCTCTCTCTCCTTACAGTATATCTGCATGGAAGTCTGTGCTACCATAATGCAAATGATAAAATTGAACATATTGTTACAAAGTGCACAATGCACATTACACTACCCTGGGTGTATAGTACACTGCATCTGACACTTTTCCACTTTGTGTTTAATCCTGTATTTATATACATTTAATGACAAGCCAAGGCAATATACAGTTTTTCTCGATTGGTTTGGCAAATTTCTTGAAACTGAGATGACATTTTCAAAACAACATGGACAAATCTCCAAACCAACTTGCAATTTCCCACAACAGAATGGCATTTTTCATTGCTTTCATCAAATTTCAAATGCTTTGTACATGTCTCAAATGTTTAGTGCATCTCGGCAGATGGCTATGTACAAGTACCCTACAGTTGACACATTGAGCATACATTTAGCACATTTTCCAAATAAATTGACCTTTCTTATCTAAACGAATTAGACAATTCTCAGTGTAATGGTTGCCCTCTCCAAAACATGTCAGCATGATTTCATTGTGTGAGTCATCATATGCAAAGTAGTCTACACAATTGTCAAAACAGTCAAGGACATAATATTTAAAGAATTTCTTTACTGTAATCAGTAAATTAATGACAGTGTTCAACAGGCCAGATGGTATTGTAACTTTACTAGTTTGTAGAAAATAATTTTACAACCGTGTATACTACAGTTTCCTCTGTTATTTGGCTAATTTCTTGACATTTTTTCAAACGGCATTCTGTGGAAGGAATTTAGTTTCCACACACGGGTAAACTGTTTTTGGAGTGATATGAGCAAGTGATGAGGATGCATGTAGTTATGCTGAACCATCCAGTTTATTTTGACAGAAGGACTAAATGAATGCAAACGAGCCAAAGCAATTGAGAAGGATCTATGCCATTTTGATGGTACTGACCATGTATGTGGAAGGTCTGGTGCTGATTCAAGAATGAGCTGTTTTGGGAGGTATATGACATTTTGCTAGTTATCTGAACTGTTGTGCAGAAGTGTAAGAATGTTTAGCCAAATGACCCAAAATTTATAGAAATGTCATCTCGGTTTCAAGAAATTAGCCAAACCAATCGAGAAAAACTGTAATATAATATAATATAATATAATATAATATAATATAATATAATATAATATAATATAATATAATATAATATAATATAATATAATATAATGTCATATAACATAAATTATATTATATTATATAATAAAGAAGAATAAGATAAAGAATCTAATATAACGAAATGTAATCTATGCAGCACTAACTCTCATCTCTCCATCCTCCTTGCAGACCTGCAGGATCCCGAGGGTCTGGCGTATGACTGGATCCATAAGCGGCTGTATTTCACTGACTACTACAACCGCAGTGTGCAGGCCATGGGGGTGGACGGCCAGAACCGGGTCTTTGTGGCCCATGCCAACCGACCCAGAGGCATCGTGGTGGACCCCTGCTACGGGTAAACAATGGGATGAATGGATAGATAGATAGATAGATAGATAGATAGATAGATAGATAGATAGATAGATAGATAGATAGATAGATAGATAGATAGATAGATAGATAGATAGATAGATAGATAGATAGATAGATAGATAGATAGATAGATAGATTAAGTACTGCCCTTGCACAAAGCTGTTCTGTGCCCATACAGTACATCTGGTAAAATTACACAACATGAACATCCACAATGGGATGATAGAGACACAATGACAGAGCAAAAATGGTGCACAGATACTGTATGCAGAGGTAGTTCATTGTAATCATGCGTCATCAGTTTCTCAACGTTCTTCTGACATGTGTTCTTCTGGCTCGGGTGATCCAGGATGATGAGAATGTACTGATGACCACCTGCCCAGAGAAATGCAATGCAAAAAAAGCTCACAAGTGAGAGGGTAAAGTGAGGAGAATGACATTAAACATGATATCTCCTCTCAGGTATCTGTACTGGACAGACTGGGCTTCACCTGCCAAGATCGAGCGAGCCACGCTGGGCGGAAACTTCCGGACGGCCATCATCAACTCCAGCCTGTCCATGCCCAACGCGCTCTCCATAGACTACGAGGAGAGGCTGCTCTACTGGGCAGACTCCACTCTGTGAGTAGTGCTCTTGCTACTACTACAGATGGGCTGTACTGGTAGCCAACCGATCAGATTAAAACCATTGCTGACTATGTAGTTGTATTGTAACGGTAGTCAGCCATCGTAGAATGCTGTATATCAATTCTCTAACTACATTAAGTTTAATTAGGTGCTGTTTAACAAAGTATGTAATAATTTGGTAGTCTATGTACTTGCATTGAAGTTGAACTGTTAGGATTAGGGTTAGTTTTGGGATCTTACAATCTTGGGTTGTTTCTATGCTAGTAACATAAGAGAACATGGTGTTATTTTATTGCTGAGCGGCCATTGATGTAAAGCCCCACTGAACTCTCTCCTCTCTCCCTTCCTGACTCTTCTCTTCAATATTCAGGGATAAGATCGAGCGTTCCTCCCTGACGGGGGAGAATCGAGAGGTGATCGTCAGTTACACCCAGTACCCGTTTGCGGTGAGCGTCTACAAGCAGGACATCTTCTGGTCCGACTGGACCACACGGGCCCTTTACCGGGCCAACAAGGACGACGGCTCCGGCGTGGTGGTGATGGTGGAGGGACTCCAGTACCGGCCCAACGACGTCCACGTCTTCAGCAGCTCCAAACAGCAGGCCTGCTCCAGCCCCTGCCAGCAGTTCAATGGAGGGTGCAGCCATGTGTGTGTGCCAGGTGAGACCGTTTATGTGTGTGTGTGTGTGTGTCTGTGTGTAACTATACTAGTAGTGTGTGTGTGCTAGTGTATTTGTGTGTGTGTCTGTTGAATAAAAGTTGAATTGAGGTAAGACGCAACCATACATTTGTGTAGCAGGTGCGTGTGTGTGTGTGTGTGTGTGTGTGTGTGTGTGTGTGTGTGTGTGTGTGTGTGTGTGTGTGTGTGTGTGTGTGTGTGTGTGTGTGTGTGTGTGTGTGTGTGTGTGTGTGTGTGTGTGTGTGTGTGTGAAATGGAACTCAAACTAAGACTGGACTGAAATGAATATGGGAATCCAAAAAGCAAATGAATGGAATGTTAATAGATGTAATCATACCGGATAAATCACAGATTCATCCTGATCCCAATATTCCAAAATTTCAGTGCAGTAAGCATTGCAGTATGAAAGTCTAGCAAATTATTGATTTTGTTTAACAAGTCAGACAAGCGGCATGTACTCGTGTAACATGTGAACCCTAAAAGAAAAGTGTTACAAAGTACTTCCATAAAAATAATGTAATGAGATATGCCTCAATACATCAATACAATATATCATAAGCAATGTTTCCCGCCATCCCACTACAGGTCCGGCGGGTGCGGAGTGCCAGTGTCCCCAGGGCAGCTGGTACCTGGCCAACAACGGCAAAGACTGCGTCAAGGACAACGGGCACCGCTGCCAGCCCGACCAGTTCACCTGCCTGGACGGAGGCTGCATCAGCCCGAGGTGGAAGTGTGATGGCTACCAGGACTGCTTTGACGGCTCTGACGAACTGGAGAGAGTTTGTGGTAAGTGGGAAGTCTGAAAGCTATAGTAAGGGCCATGAGTGGGGTGTGAGGGTGGGGAGGGGTATGGGTAAGGGGGTTACTGCTCCCATGAGCTGGAGAGAGTGTGTGGTGAGTGGTCTTTAACATCTGTGTGTGTGTGTGTGTGTGTGTGTGTGTGTGTGTGTGTGTGTGTGTGTGTGTGTGTGTGTGTGTGTGTGTGTGTGTGTGTGTGTGTGTGTGTGTGTGTGTGTGTGTGTGTGTGTGTGTGTGTGTGTTTCTGTGTGTTTCTGTGTGTGTGTGTGTGTGCCTGTGTGTCTGTTTGCGTGTATGTTCATGTCTGTGTGTCTGTGTGTCTGTGTGTGCGTGTGTTGTGTGTTGTGGTGAGTTCTCAAGAATCTCAAGGGGTGTTTGGGATTAGGGAGTTGTACGTACAGGTATATGAATGCAATAGTACAGTTTGACTGGTTCTCAGATTAGTGACCTGCGTTGGAAGGACTTTTTTTTCACTTTTACTTTTACCTCTTAGCACTAAGGAATTGTGGCACCCTATTAAACAAAGGCGCATGTACGGTAGTTTGTTCGCAGGCACTAGTTTGTGAACTATAATTCATGGTATAACACTGTCTATATCTACCTCTTGTAGTAATTCTATTGAAGTGCTGCTCTCCATTGTCCTCTCAGCTTTCCACACCTGTTCTGCCATGGACTTCACCTGTGATAACGGCCGCTGCCTGCCGCTGTCCTACGCGTGTGACTACGTGGACGACTGCGGTGACAACAGTGACGAGCGCGGCTGCCCGTTCCCCACCTGCCACCCCTCGGACGAGTTCACCTGCGCCAACGGACGATGCATCAGTGCCGCCTTCGTCTGCGATGGATTCAACGACTGCCGAGACAACGCAACCTCGGACGAGATCAACTGCCGTACGTACAGTACAAAATTGATATATACAGGAAGTGTGAGATGGCTGGCATCATTGCTCATCCCATTTTATGGTACACTTTTTGATTAGAGAAAATCAATACATTTTTCATATTACAAAATAAATAAATAAAAAAAATAATAATTTTGCCATTTGTAAAAATACAAAATTTAAAGACAGAGTTTATGTAAACAGAAAGTTTGCCTTGCTTGCTCGACGACATCACCCTTTCTATTCATATTATGAATCATAATGCACCATGAGCATACGTCTGTGTACATTCTGTGTGGTGCTCTACCATGCACAAAGTTGACTTAGAATTTGCTTGGCAATGCGTTCATGCACGAACAGTGTACACACACACACGCACATATCCTGCAGTAACCATGTCCCCGGCCTCAGTGTAAATATCTTCTATTCTCCTCTCTCAGCGGACAGAACCTGCTCCCCTTCCCAGGTGAAGTGTCAGAACACCAACATCTGCCTGGAACCCAACCGACTTTGTGACGGCTACAACGACTGTGGAGACAACAGCGACGAGAACCCCATCTTCTGCTGTGAGTATATACAGCAGGGGTGGGCAATTTTGTTGGGCAAAGGGCCACACTGGGTTTTGATTATTGACCGAAAGAGCCAGATATCGCAGGCAACTTGCCTCTGTCATTAATAAGAAATGATTTGTACTGACGTAATTGGTAGGCTATTTTGGTCCTTCGTCTACAAAAGTACAGTATATTGTCATTATACCCAACTTCTTACTGTATCTGCAGCATCTTGCTCTGTTGGCTGCTGTGAATGACAGCTACACACTATATAATGTGTGTAGTGAGTGACAATCAAAACATCTACTTGTACGTCTAAATTGCTAATCTATGTCAAGTCAAGTCAAGTCGGTTTTATTGTCAATTTCTTTACATGCAGTGGTCATACAAAGAATTGACATTATGTGTCTGACTTTCCCATGCAGACATACACATAGACTTTAGGTATGGACATAGGCAATTAGACATAGACAGTACACATACATTACTCCTAGTGTACCTATACAAAACCTTTCAGACATATTTGTATATAGTGCAGACTGGGCAACAGCAGACATACATAGAACATTTATTAAGAAGAGCTATTGTTGTGCATTTCCAGTTACATGATGTCCTATTGTGACGTTTCTGACATATTGATAGTAGCATTGTGAAATAATAATAAATATATGTGGTCCTGTTGAACTGTTGAAGCAGTTTGAGCTGTATGATGTACGAAGTGTGTGAATGAAATACAGTTGGTATTATTTGTTTTCTTACACATTTCTCTCATATTTTTCCCCAGTGAGCAGGACATGTCCCCCAGACACGTTCCGCTGTGACCAGGGCAAATGCATCCCCCAGGACTGGGTGTGTGATTACATCAAGGACTGTGCAGACGGCACTGACGAGCCCAACTCCTGTGGTGAGCATATGCACAACAAGCTTTATTTAGTGTCTGTGTGTGTGTGTACGTGTGTGTGTGTGTGTGTGTGTGTGTGTGTGTGTGTGTGTGTGTGTGTGTGTGTGTGTGTGTGTGTGTGTGTGTGTGTGTCTTCAGCCTGCCTCCTGTGGTGAGCACATGCAGGATCTTTACTTTTTACACTCCTCTATCAATCACCAGAGTCATTTCTTCCTCCTTCACCTCCACCGCAGCTGTCTTTCATGTGCCTCTATTGTTTATTCTCATCTTCCTTGTCTCCTTCCTCGTCTCTTTTGCTCTCTTCTTTTCTCCCTGTAACAATTTTGCTCTCTCTCTTCTACATCTCTTCGAGGCTTGTTCTGACCAAGAGTATAACAATTAACATTTCCCAAACGGCATGGTTGACCTGCCTCCCTTGGTTTGCTACTGGTTGTTTGCTTCCCAATCAAGTGGGTTCCAGATTTTTACGGAGATCAGAAACGATATTTGTGTTGCTCTTGGCCTGACTAGAAGCAATGCTGAAGGTGTTGTGTCACTAGGTGGACACAGCCTGGCTACATAGATGTAGGATTATGGTTCCTGTCAGGTAGTGTGTAAATATGTTATTACATGTGTGAATGTATGTGAGTGAACTAAAACTAAACAGAAAAATAAAGCATTACTCTTTATTGCCACTCCTATATAACATATGTCATCTTGTATGCTTGCTGTAATTACCAAATTGTAATGACCACAATCTGTTACTTAGACTTTCTGTGATATAACACTTTTGTTATGATGTAATTGAGCATTTCCAGCAAACATTGAGTGGAGATGGTTTGCGTTGGCTAAAATATCTTACTCTATCTACCCTCCTTTCCCCCCTCTTCTCTCTACCCTTCCGTAAAATATAGTATATTTTGAGCAGATGCTACTTTCTTTGTTCTCGCCTTTCTAATATACCTTCTTCTTCCCTCCTGGGAGTTATGCAGTAGTACAATGCGGTCTACAATGTGTCTTTGTCAGTTTGCATTGTGCTGCATTGCAGAGATTTGATAGAAGTTGGCCATCTTTTAACCCTAAAGCGACCAACTGGGGTCATTTATGACCCCGGGCACATATTTTCATACACCATTTCTGCAATTTTCATCAGCAAAACTTGTCCTTCTAGGAGTTTGTCAATACATATGTCGTGCATGTTGTGCATGATTTTTGTGAGATTTGGACCATCTATATGGGATTTATAATCAAAACACCTCTGGGGTCATTTATGACCCCGAGAGGATCCATGAGATACTCAACATTATAATGTCCATTGTTATTGTAATTTTCAAACTCTGGTTTTTGTATTTTGTGTCTTGGGGCAGTCCATGGTCAGCAGACCTAAAATATTCATAATATAAACATTTATAGTATTAAAATATAATATGTTATATAAATAAATAGGGCACCCCTGCGATAGCCAACAAAGCATATTGTGAGGGCACCCAGGTAGCATTTCCTCTGTTATTGCTCCATATTTGTTGATATCATGGCACAGTGGTCCTAGACACATGATGAGAATATGAAATGGAAGTCATCCTGATGAACAAAGAGGGAGTAAACAAGTAATTGGTGTAGAAATCAATGGCGTTTTTAGAATTTTCCTTATTATATGGCTAAACAAAGGCTGAAGCATCAGTTGAATCATTTATTTGCTCTAATACATATGGAAGACACCTTTTCACAGCTACAATGTCCAGAAAAAGTTTCAGAGAAATTTTGAGTGTGCATAAGGTTATATGTTTGAGACATGGTTTTCTCTATGTAAATTACCATATTCTCTGATCATGTGATTTCATGAACCCAGAAATGTTGAGTACCCTAAAGTTTTATTGCAGAAATATCATCTATGGGCCTAATGGATAGAATTTAGCTTGGTTTCCTAAAGTTTCACTTTGAGCAATTTCCATAATTAGCATAAATATACTGTATTATTATGGTAAGACTACTACAAGTGAATAGGCTAAAAATTGTAAATGATAGATATCACCATGAAACTTTCTCAGTTGATTACTGACGATGAGAGAAGAAAAAAATGTATTGGATGTTTTTTTGTATTTTGATGTTTACATATGCAAATGAGGGCATATATCATATTTAGCATATACGTATGTAAGTTTGACTAATTTTTAGCAAAACAATAAAATGTTCAAATTCACATTTTTTTGCTTAAGATGAGGGACAAGTATGTGCAAGATGTAAATAAATTTGAATGAACCCCCCAAAATTATTTATATAGTGGTATTTCTACATAAACTCCTTGGGGTCATAAATGACCCCGCTTGGTCAGATTAGTCGCAAAAACAGGCCGGTCGCTTGAGGGTTAAAAAAAAAGTCAGGCAATGCTGATAAGCTTTTGTCCTGGAATGTCCAAGACTACAAGGTTTGAACTCATTGGTGCTGGATGCTGTGATGCATTTGAATTAAAAATGTGGGTATGTTAGAGCAGTGGGAACCCATTCTAATTCAATAGGAGGGTCTTAGCATGGGTCTATGTGCTTCAGAGGCTGAAATATGTTGGTTTTCTTAAGCTGAGGGCACTTTTTCCAAAAAGGGATTGGGGATTTAGCAGGCGTTTTTGTAGGTGCCTTTGGTTAAAATGGTTTAACCAGGTGCTCTTCCATTTTTCCTTCTTTTATTTTCTCCTTTTCTTCCATCCTTCCTTCCATTCGTCCCCTACTCTGTAGTTGACATGGTGACCACCTGTGCGGTGGGACAGTTCACCTGTGTGAATGGCAACTGCGTGCCCCCCTCCCTCGTCTGCGACGGCAACAACGATTGTGGGGACGGCAGTGATGAGGCCCCTGAGCTGCAGTGCGGTGAGTGAGGAGAGTACCGTGTGTGTGTGTGTGTGTGTGTGTGTGTGTGTGTGTGTGTGCATATTGTCTTTATTCCTCTATGTGCCTAATCTATATGGTAGCTTAGAAGCAGACTTTTGTGAATTAAAATTCACAGTAATTAATTAGAATACACAGTAATGCCATAATACGAAGACTAGGTGGTGGTGTTCTATGTACTCTCAATGGGTGGTGTAGATTAAATTCAGAGAAATTCAAGGTAATGACAAAATGTGAACACTAGATGGCGCTGTATATTTATCTGTGTGTGTCTATTCCTGACACCTGTTGGGCTGCTTCCACCACCACCTAGTGTTCGTATATTATGACATTACTTTTCATTTCAATTCAGAATTTTCGTACAAGCCTGCTTACAAGACGGTAAGGTCCCTCCACTAGAATAGTGTGTGTGTGTGTGTGTGTGTGTGTGTGTGTGTGTGTGTGTGTGTGTGTGTGTGTGTGTGTGTGTGTGTGTGTGTGTGTGTGTGTGTGTGTGTGTGTGTGTGTGTATATGTGTGTGTATATGTGTGTGTGTGCGTGTGTTCTTCATGCTTGTGTGTCTCCACAGCTGACAGGACGTGTTCCCCTGGCCAGTTCGAGTGTCCTCCTCCGTGGCGTCCGGGTTTCCCGCGCTGCATCTCCCGTAACCTGGTGTGTGACGGGGAGCGGGACTGCGCAGACGCCTCAGACGAGCTGCAGAACTGCCCCAACCGCACCTGCCACATGGACGAGTTCGCCTGCGCCAACGGACTCTGTGTGCTACTACCTTACCGGTAAGTGCAGAGTATCTCTTCCTCCTAGCTATAGCTAAAGACGACTTAACGGTGCACTGTGTAATATTTGTAGTTGTTTCTTTCCAGAATTCATGCTGCCCATTCACAAATGTTACCGTTTTCATAAATACTTACCACCACCATCAAATTCTAAGTATTGACTATGACTGGGACAATTGAACTTTTCATACACGAAAAGGAGGATCTTCCATTTTTAGCTGCAAAAATGACTCTACTTGGACCAAACTGGAAAATATGTGTTTATTACATAGTAAACTTTCATGTAAAGACCAAATTTGGCAATAGGTAGCCCCGTTTCAATGTGGAGCATAGTTGCAGTACCTTTTTTGACCATTTCCTGCACAGTGTCCCTTTAAAGGTGCACTGTGTAATATTTGGAGTTCTTTATTTCCAGAATTACAGAATTACCTTTTTCACAAATACTTACCACCAATATCAAATTCGTATTTGTTATAATTGCACTTTAAATTGCACTTTTTATACATGAAAAGCGGGATCTTCTTCATTGTCCGCCATTTTGAATTTCCAGAAATCGTATAATGTAAAGATCAAATTTGGCAGCACAGTTTCAATGAGCAGCATAGTTGCAGTACTTACTCTGACCACCATCCTACACAGTGCACCTTTAAGTAACAGATTAAGACATAGCCATTAGACATAGCCTACAATTTTGGTGAAAGGTTAAGACATACCCTGCAATTTTGGTGACAGTAAGTTTATAACACAGGCTTTGTGTAAAGGGGTCAACTGCTACCCGTACAATTTTTTTTCATGATCTGTAAGCTGTGACAATGTGAGTGGTGATATGAGTGCTCCAGAGACCTGCTCCAGTGTGCGTATTATACTGTATCATGACATCCTGTCTTTATTTCCCCTTAGCTGTGACCGTGTGAATGACTGCGGTGATGGTAGTGACGAGAGGGGCTGCACCTACGAGACCTGCTCCAGTGAAGAGTTCACCTGCCAGAACGGCATGTGCGTGCCCTCTTGGTGGAAGTGCGACGGCGCGGAGGACTGCCTGGACGGCTCGGACGAGCTGGAGTCTCTGTGCCACAGCGTGGTGCCCACCTGTGCCCCTGGCCAGTTCATGTGCCAGACGGGCGAGTGTATCGACATCCACAAGGTGTGCAACCAGCAGAGGGACTGCTCGGACAACAGCGACGAGAAGGGATGCGGTGAGTATATTTCACCTCTTTGCGCAAAGCCTACCAGGGCTCTAAATTAACCAACCAGGCTAATGCTGGTGAAATTTAAGTTTTGCTGGTAGAAAAGAAGACTTACTAGCCACTTTGACCCATTAGAGACTCTGTGTTTGGCTGGAAATATTAACATCTAGTAGCCATTTTAGCTGTTGATTAAAAAATAATAATTTAAAGCCCTGGTTATAACCTGTCACCAAAACTATATTGACCAAGTTTTAATCTGTTACACAAGGCTCTCTGCACTTGTTGTTATGATGTGGTTGAGTGCTTTCAACAGAGAGTAAATGGGCCCGCAGAGAGGCTATATAAACAGTCCACTTTACTATGCTCTTCTCTGATCTGAGATGAGTTACAAGGTACCTCTCTGGTGTTTGTGTGTCCCTGCAGTCAGTCTGGAAAACACTGCTAGTTTGTTTGCATTTAGTCTAACTCATCATAGCATTGGGTATCATTGAAGGGCTGAAGTTAGAAGTGAAGAAGCTCCGACCTTGCCGAGGCCAACCGGTAGGGCACTCGCCTGCCAAGCGGCGGACCTAGGTTCGATTCCCGGCACGGGTCCTTTGCCGACCCCTCCCCGTCTCTCTCCCAATTCGCTTCCTGTCCACCTCTCACACTGTCCTATCAAATAAAGTTAAAAAAGACCAAGAAAAAATCTTTTAAAAAATAAGTGAAGAAGCTCTTGTATATCCTGTTTGTCTCCTTTGTCTCATCTCTCATTTTACCTCTTCACCACACAATTCCATTTGCCCACAATTGACACAATTCCCTATTGCCCTTCCCCTTCACCCACTCTCTCCTCAGGCATAAACGAGTGCAGGAACCCTGCCCTGAGCCAGTGTGCCCAGCTCTGCGAGGACACTCTGACAGGTTACCGGTGCTCGTGCGAGGCTGGCTACCGCCTGATGCCCGACGGCAAGGCGTGCGAGGACGTGGACGAGTGCAACGAGACGCCCGCCGTGTGCAGCCAGATCTGCGACAACGTGGTCGGCTCCTTCCGCTGCACCTGTGCACCAGGTCACATTTCATGACATTGCACTACATTACATGACATTACATTAAATTACATTTCATTGCTTTTGATTTCATTACATTACATTACATTACATTTCCTCACATTACATTACATCGCACTCAACTGCGAACCTTTTCCCCCCGCTAATACTGCATTTTCCGTGGACCAGGTCCACAGAACAATACATGATACGTCGCATTCCATACAATACTTTACATCTGCCTCAGTGTTGCCAGATGTACGATAATTATCGTATTTGTACCATAATTCTGTCCATTTTGTCCTCTGTAAGATAAAAAAACCATGATGTACGATATTTTCAGAGTTGTCATTCACTTCATTTAGATGCCTTGATACAACAATTTCGGTCTTGTACAATCATGTCTTTACAAAAAGCCCCCAAAAATGATAATTTTGAGGTTTTGGTACGATAATTCAGCATTTTCCATCTGGCAACACTGATCTGCCCTCAGGTTACCTGCGTGAGGCGGACGGTCGCACTACATTAAATCATATTACATTTCCTTACATTACATTACATCACACTCAACTGGAACCTATTTCCCCGGCTAATACTGCAGTTTCTGTGGACCAGGGGTGCATTTCTGGACAACGTCGTTGCTAACTAAATTAGCAACTTACATGGTTGCAATGCAAATTCCCATTGGGAACCAAGTAAGTTGCTAACTGGTTAGCACCGATGCTATCAAGAAACGGGGTCCCAGTCCACTGAACAATACACAATATATCACATTCCAATATATTTTTACATTACATCTGCCCTCAGGTTACCTGCGTGAGGCGGACGGTCGCACCTGTCGCCACAACAGCGGCGTGGCCCCTTACCTGCTCTACTCCAACCGCTACTACATCCGCAACCTGACCACCGACGGGTCCTCGCTGTCCGTGGTGCTGCAGGGGCTCGGACAGGCGGTGGCGCTGGACTTTGACAGCGTGGACAAGCGACTCTATTGGCTGGACGCCGGGAACATGCGCATCGAGAGGATGCGATTGGATGGCACGGAGAGGGAGGTGGTGCACAAGCACGACCTGATTGGTGCAGAGGGTCTGGCAGTGGATTGGGTGGGCAGGTGAGTGGGATGAAAACAAAATTGTGTTGAGAAGGTGAATAGGATTTGACCTCAAATTGCATTCAGGTGTGTGATTCAGGAAGCCCAAAAATGATAATATTAAATTTTTTGATCAATGCTTCTTTATTCTTATTAATAAATTACAAAAAAGGAGATATTAACAATAACAATGTTCAAAAAGACAGTTATTGCCCTCAATATTACATTTTTTAAAGTGACTATGTCACTGACGTTATGCTTCCGTCAGATAGTTACGTGACAACAATTACTTCTGTTGCCTTTGTACTAGAATAATTCTATGACTAGCCTTCATTGCTGTGTGTGTGTGCTCACACGTGTGTGTGTTTGCGTGTGCCTGCACCTGTGTGTGTCTGTGTGTGTGTGCGTACATGTATGCGTGTCCTCATCCCTCCCTCAGGAAGCTGTACTGGGTGGATAACTACGCCCTTGCTCTGCACGTGTCCGAGTTGGATGGTCGCTACCGCAAGAAGCTGCTGAGCGGCTGTCTGGATCAGAACCATACCTACTGCTTCACCAACCCACGCGGAGTGGCACTCAACCCAAAATACGGGTACACACACAGTTCAAATTACAATGAGCATTACAGGCACACTACCCACCAATCCCCTTAAAGACCTGAAATTGTTGCCTTTACTGATATTTATATCCCCGAAACGCGGAACATTCTCCACTTTAGGACTCCAGAAGACCCCGGTTTGAGTCCTGGTGGGGCAACTCTACTCCCCCTCGCGGCACTCTGTTGAAATCAACCATACCTTACCTAGCTTCTCCTCTCTTCCCCTTGGTGTCTTGTAGGTGGTTGTACTGGACAGACTGGGGCTCCAGTGCGTACATTGGCAGGGTGGGCATGGATGGCACCAACGCCTCTGCGCTCATCACAGCCAAGCTGGAGTGGCCCAATGCCATCACCATAGATTACACCACCAACCGCATCTTCTTTGCAGACTCACACCTCGGATTCCTTGAGTAAGGACTCTCAGACACATGCACGCACCCAAACACGCAAACACAGGCACGAATGCATACACACAAAGAAACACAAGCACGCATGCATACACACACACATGCACACAAACGCACGCACCACTGCCACAACCACCAATTTTAACTTCTTTGCAGGCTGACATCTCAGAAAGAACTAGTTCCTTAGAACAGAATTCATTAGACAGTTAAGTGTAACAGTCTGTATCTGTTGTGGAATGTGACCATAAAATCCCAATTGAAGTAAAAATAGATGAAAATTGAGAGTGAAATACTTTTGTGTACCATATAATAATTGAAACTGAAAAAGTGATCTCTGCAGACATGGATGGGCAAAACCGTCACTAGGCTAAAACACTTATTTCATTACATTCTGTTTCATAGTTACGCAGACATGGATGGTAAGAACCGGCACCGGGCCATGGCAGGCTCCCTGCCCCATCCCTACGCCATCACCCTATTCGAGGACACAGTGTACTGGACTGACTGGAACACACACTCGGTGGAGCGGGCCCACAAGTACACTGGCGCCGACCGCGTCCTCATGGGCAACAACACACACCGGCCGTACGACATCCACGTCTACCACCCGTACCGCCAGCCAAGAAGTATGAGCAACAATTCAAAAACGCATCTTTCCTGTGAAATAGAATCTATGCAATGCAGTGTATTTTAAAACAGCAGTAAATTATTTTTTTTCGACTTAAAGTAAAATAGCCATTCCAAAATAATTTATGTAGCTCAATAATTTGCACACCGCCCTACGACATCTAAAAATAGGGTGTCAATATCTCAGAGCGATCTAGTATAAATCCAGACAGTGTTTACAACATTGTGGAGAGTCAAATTACTTACCATGGTGCCAAAAGTCAGTGTAAAATTATGCAGGTGGCCAGTGTGATTTCAATTCTGCCAAACACCAGTTTTACTGTGCACATGCCTGTTTTCACATTCAAGCATTGTTCTTCCCTTAAAGCAACAGTTAAAAACTTTTTTGCATAAAAGAACCATTCCAATTTTTTCAGTGGCAAATTAATTTGCAATAGGGCCAGAGGTGAAAAAGTTTGAATGAGGCACAGTGTCACTTCCAAAAAGGGGAAAAGCTGTGTAGTGTTGCTTTAAAGGTCCATGCAATGAAATATAGGCATGTACACTTCAGGTAAATGTTGCCTGAGCGTTAACTGTTGTGTCTATCCCCAGGTACGAACCCGTGCTCCAACCACCAGCTCACGTGTAGTCACCTGTGCCTGATCCGTCCGGGGGGGCAGGGGGCCACCTGCGAGTGCCCCGACCACTTCATAGGCCTGGCCGTGGGCTTCAAGATCCAGTGTGTGGCAGACTGCTCCAGCACACAGTTCCGATGCGGAGACAACGAGAGGTTAGAGGAGATGGATGGATGATGGATGGATGCATGGATTGATGGATGCATAATGTGTGACAGGGGAGAAAAGAGGTGTGAGGAAGAGGAGAGGGAAGGACAATTGGAGGGAAAAGAGTGAAAGAATGGGATAGACTGATGTTTGATAGAGGGAAAGAGAGGTGAGGGGAGGGATGAACGTGAGGGGAGAAAATACACATAGATAAATGTGTAGTGGAAGAGAAAGACGAGATGACAGGTGTGCAGGAGGAGAGAGGAGAGGGCAGTGAGAGTCGAGAGAAGAGAGATGGATAGACTGATGTGTACAAGAAGAGGAGGAGTGCGTTGGCAGAAAGAGAGAGAAGGGGGCAAGGAAAGAAGAAAGGACATGAAAATCAAGGAGAGAGAAAGACAGATTGAAGAGGAGGAGGAGAGGAGTGTGGAGGTAGGCTAGTGGCTGATAGAGTGAGATTAGAGGGGTTGAAATTGGTCATGGATGGCAGGCTGATGAGATGAGACATGCCTGAGAGAGAGAGAGAGAGAGAGAGAGAGAGAGAGAGAGAGAGAGAGAGAGAGAGAGAGAGAGAGAGAGAGAGAGCGAGAGAGAGAGAGAGAGAGAGTATAAACAGGGAGATTGACAGACGAAAAGGAGGGGGTAAAGAAAAGAGGAAAGGGAGAGGAGGGGGAGAAAACAGATGGGCATGAGGAGCAGTGGCAGTCTTAAGGGCTCTGCATACTTCACGTGCGCACTTTGGCGCGTTTGGCGCGAGAACCATTAATGACGTCATCACTTGCGCCAGACTATTCATACTTCAGAAGCGCCCTGCTCGCATTGTCGGAAGGGCCCTCTGCTGTTCATGAGAGAAACGGCAGTATCTTTCGCAACTCGCAGCGTGAGATCTACGGATGTATAAAATAGAAAGCCAAACACGGCTGCTGTAGGGCTACTGAACGTCTGACTTGTGATTTACCACATTGAAACATATATTTTTTGTTGTAGCCTACATTGCCAGATCATTCCAAGACCATGTGAGAGCATTGTTCTGGTGGCAGAATTTATAAATAGATCGCCGAACACGTGCTTCTGAACAAAGTAAACAATTGTTTCACTGAACAACATTTAAGAGAGAAGATAAAATAACTCTCTATGACATTTTATTATCCTCAAAATGATGCAGGATCCATTCTGTAGTAGCCTACAGTAGTTGTAGCCTCTCTTCGCAACTCCTGCTTTGTCTGCCTACCTGCATGGTCGCTGGTGGCGCACGACAAGTTACAAAAAATGTGGGGTGCACGACATCGCGCCACGGCGTGTGACGTCATTTTGGGTCACGTGACGGCGCGAGTGAGGTCGCGAGTGAGGTAGCGAGTGAAGTATGAAGGAGGCTAGCGCCAGTCACGCCAAGTACAGTATGAATCCGCCTTAAGTGAGTCGCACGCTAGGCAACAAAAATACTGAATCAAACAAAGATATCGCAAACCACGCCCACTCAATGCAAAAGCGTGTGCTCAAGTTGGGTCTCCTAAGGGGGCGTTGTCCCCTACTTCTTCTTCTCTTTTTGAGGTGTTTGCGCGAGACGTGCGCTACCGCCATCTACAGCGCTAAGGGGACTTCATTGATTCTCAACCTCAGGACTCCGAAGGTCTCCTAACCGAAGGTCTCCTAAAGGGGCGTTCACCCGACATAAAGTGGATACCGGAAAGGAAACAAAATGACGCTTCTTGGTTACATCCACTTTCTTTGCTAGGCAACACCCCCTCTGACGCCCCGCCCCTTTTGTGTCGCCCCGCCCCCAACGAAAAAGATAATCGAAAAACAGTCGAAAACCACTTAAAGTAGTGTTACTATTACAACAGTGTGGTAGAAATAATACATGTCAAACTATGTTCATAATGTTTGTAACGTTTTTTTAAGGGAATTCGCGATAGTTTTGCAATGGGCCAGGGTTTCACAATGGTATCCCCCCCACCCCCCACCCTCCTCGGGTGCCGGCCTGGGCAATTGCCAGGTCGACCTGCCCCATGCACAGTCCCCTATGGACAGTCGGCAGAATCAACTGTCTTTACATGCTTGCATTTTCTGCTCGTGAAAACAGACTGCGATGTCAAATAATGATACCAGTGCATTGCCGTTGCAATTTGTGTGAAAATACCTAGCTAACCGGGTTAGAAAGCAACATTGCTTAATAATGACCGCAGTGCTTAATTACAATGTAACGAAAGTAATCGCGCAATTTCAAATATGGCTCGCGACGAGACCTCGGACCTCGCAGAACTCGCAGATGCATGAATACAATGTTGGTTCGTGACCACTCCCACGCGACTTTTGACAAGCGCAGTAGCAGAAGTCTAATCTGACCTTTAGGTGTCTGCTGTCCTCTAGTTCAGCTCTGCCCACTCATCTCATCAGTAGAGCCAGCCTGCACAAGTGACACATGGTCTGTAGACTGCCTACTGAATTTCTCCTAGGGGAGGTGTGGTTTACGATTGCCAACGGCTGTTTATTGCCTGTTACGAATGTATCATTTGGTGTATACATAACCAATAACCAATCGTGTCAGTTGCATTCAAACAAACGACAAGCTTCCATTTGTCGAGTAATATGCGGTATCATCTTTCCACCCCTCCCCGCTCTCAGATTGTCTCCCTACCTCAGGCTAGCGCTTCGGGACAAGAATCCATGCTGTCTTTCAGATCCAAACCCCATGGGATTTCTCAGGCTAGCAGACAGCTGGATCTGAGCTACATTGATTTGCATATTTATAGTGAGGAAATAGAGCAATGTTGAATATAGTTGAATAGAGCAGCATTGAAAATAATTATAGTGTATAGAGTGGTACAGAATCTCATCCCCTTATTTCTCTCTCTCTCTCTCTCTCTCTCTCTCTCTCTCTCTCCTGTAGGTGTATTCCCATCTGGTGGAAGTGCGACGGCCAATCAGACTGCGGGGATGGCTCTGATGAACCGGAGACGTGCCCTCCCCGCCTGTGTCCCATTGGTCGATTCCAGTGTCGTGATGGAAACTGCACCTACCCCAACTTCCTATGTGACGCCCACCCCGACTGCCCCGACGGCTCAGATGAGGAGCCTGCCCTCTGCAGTACGCATGACATGACCTCACTTCCTGTCAATTTACTTCTTTCTCTTCTCATCACTTCATTTTACTTTCTCCTTTTTCTGGTTTATAAGATACTGTATGAGGGAAAACTATAGCATATTACTTCCAGGTTGATAGCCTACCCTCTTCCTCTTTCTTATTGTACTTCCACTTCAAAATATATAAACAAATACATGATGTATTAGGAAACACTGAGTGATGGTATTAGCACATTAGTCTATGTATAAAGTTTTTATTCACAGTCACATGTAGAAACTGCATTGATCTTGTGAGATGTCTCTTAAAAATGTCAAAAAAAGATGGAGAGAACCCAACTTAGGCTACTGCACACACCATAAACTAAACTACCATTATAAAAAAATGTCCCTGTATCCCAGCCGCCAGGATCATCAGTAGTGTAAGAATAAGCAGTCTCTCTCTCTCTCTCTCTCTCTCTCTCTCTCTCTCTCTCTCTCTCTCTCTCTCTCTCTCTCTCTCTCTCTCTCTCTGTTCATCCCAGGTGATCACCGCTGCCAGGATAACCAGTTCCAGTGTAAGAATAAGCAGTGCATCCCGGTGGCGTGGCACTGTGACGGGGTGCAGGATTGTGCAGACGGGAGTGACGAGGAGGCGCAGAGCTGTGCCCAGAAGACCTGCCGCCCGGGCCAGTTCCAGTGCAACAACGGGAGGTGCATACCGCCCAGCTACGTGTGTGATTACCAGGACGACTGTGGAGACCACTCGGACGAACCCTACGAGGAGTGCAGTGAGTCACACACAAACACATGTGTACCTGCATGCATACTGTACACACACACGCACACACACGACACACACACACACGCGCTGAATCCAGCTTGACCATCACTATGGACCAGTGCTATCATGCACCTTAAAAAAAGGCCAACACATTTTTGTTGTTGTTTTTTTATACCTTTTTAGACATTTTGCTTCTCTCTCACCTGTAGCACCAGTAATGGCGGCTACTTCACTTGTTTTCTTTTACTGAGATGAGATGTACAGAATGTGAACAAGTTTACTCTAATTCTCTCTCTTCTCTCTCTTCTCTGTCTTCTCTGTCTTCTCTCTCTCTCTCTCTCTCTCTCTCTCTCTCTCTCTCTGCCTCTGTCTCTGCAGTGGGGCCGGACCACAAGTGTGACCCGGACACAGAGTTCTCCTGTAAGGGTAACTACCGCTGTGTGCCCAAGTGGGCTGTGTGTGACGGCCAGAATGACTGCATAGACAACAGTGATGAACAGGACTGTGGTGAGCACCTAGCACATCACACACACACACACACACACACACACACACACA
Organism: Engraulis encrasicolus; assembly: GCF_034702125.1. Taxonomy (NCBI): domain Eukaryota; kingdom Metazoa; phylum Chordata; class Actinopteri; order Clupeiformes; family Engraulidae; genus Engraulis; species Engraulis encrasicolus. Next base: position 1,496,200 of record NC_085873.1, read on the forward strand.
CACACACACACACACACACACACACACACACACACACACACACACACACACACACACACACACACACACACACACACACACACACACACACACACACACACACACACACACACACACACACACACACACACGTATGTATTTCAAAATTTCTTGGATCCATGACAATTTCCTCTATTTTAATGGGTGGCCTGTGTAATCAACTGCTTCCTAATATTTGACCACAAAGCATTTCTCACTTAATTACAGTAATTGGGCCTTTAATGGAAATCGTCTCATGTCTAACATGCGAGTGACCTTTGACCTTTGCAGCTGCTCTGACCTGTGACCCTGTTGGCGACTTCCGCTGCGACAACCATCGCTGCGTTCCTATTCGCTGGCAGTGTGACGGCAGAAACGACTGCGGAGATGGCTCGGACGAAAAGGACTGTGGTGAGTCGCATGATGATAAGTGATGATCCTACAGTAGTACTTGTAGTTATACCAAAGGTCAGTTTTGATAATTCAGTCACAACTGACAACCTTACCAAAGATGCCAGGTAAGCTAGAACAATGACTATATTAATCCATGCCTACCTACTGTATCGTTTCATAAATTAATGAATGAATTAATAAATAAATAACTAAATAAAGTAGGTGGCCACAGGTGGCCTCGGAGGAGAATGACTGTGTGAGTCAGATGATGATGAGGTTATCTTTCCTATGCCAAATATGGTTGGTTCGCTATATCAATAAGAATAGGTCTTAAATGGATGGTATCAGTAAATGGAATTTTAAAAATTTAGGTTGAGGCTATGGATGTCTTGTTAATCGTTGAATGTGTTGTAAAAGCCTTGGGCTCTAACACAACAGACCAACAGGACGAGTAACTGTGATTTTTTGTGCGGCTCTTCCCCATTAATCTCTGTGGACTCTTCAACTGTGAACGTCCTTCTTATGGATTCCTCCAGATTAGTGTTCAGATCTGAGACTAGCGTACTAAGCCTATGCACAAATGACTTGCGAGATGTTTCATCAGCCCAAGGATTGACCCAGATGCAGCACATCCTCCACCCCCTCCTTCGTACACACACACACACACACACACACACACACACACACACACACACACACACACACACACACACACACACACACACACACACACACACACCCTCTCCAACTCCCCACATCTGTCTAGAGGCCTTTCATCTCTCAATGCACAGCTGGCCAGGAAAAGTGAAAAGAGCATCAAGGTAGTCAAGAGAGCTAGATCTAAACCAGAGAGAGTAGAGAGATATATACTTAAAGAATCTCTGTCTGAACGGCTTCACTTACAGAGGTTTCATCCTTCATCCAAAAGGCCTCTTTTTACCTTCTCCATTCAAGTGTACAAAAAAGATCCCACACACGCTGTCCATCCCACCAGTAGGTAACATTTCAGCCCCATCAGTCCTGCTCAGAGAGTGAGTACCCCTGAGTTAAGTTAACTATTGGGTATTAACGTGTGTGTGTGTGTGTGTGTGTGTGTGCGTGTGCGCATACGCATGTGTGTGTTTGTATGTGTGTGTCATATGCATGTGTACATGTGTGTGTGCGTGTGTGTGTGTGTGTTTTTGTGTGTGTGTGTGTGTGCGTGCGTGCGTGCGTGCGTGCGTGCGTGCGTGCGTGCCTGCGTGCATGCATGCGTGTGGGGGTATTTTTCCTGCTAGCCCCTCGGCCATGCTCTGAGAGTGAGTATCGCTGTGACAACCAGCAGTGCATCCCCGGTGCCTGGGTGTGTGACCATGACAACGACTGCGGTGACAACTCTGATGAGCGTGACTGTGGTGAGTCGCACCTTCACCAATAGCCGTTGTCACCATTAGCAACTGGCCAGTCAAGTAAGGTAGTCCTCACAGACGGAGGTGCAGGACAAAAGGGTCAGACAGCTGTGAAAATAAAGCTGAATGTCCACACAGTTGCTCCCGTTTTGCTTTTTATTTTTTTTTCACCAAGTGAAGGTTTTCAAGCTACACGCTCTTCATCAAACTTCAGTCTGATGAAGAGTGGGTAGCTCGAAAACTTTCAACTTTATTTTCACCATTGAAATTGAAAAAACAACATGGACCACATACCAATAACACTGCTCAACTCTTTACTAACTGAACAACACTTTACTATCTTTTTGCTCAAGTCACCACTTCGTGGATGGTCTTATCAATCAAATAATAGAAGTGTTGGTTAATAAACCTTTTGCTGAAGCATTTGCTGTGTGTCTTCAAATGTAGAAATTTTGATCATCCATCTGTCAGTCTTGTCTGTTGGAGTGTTTCTGGCATAATGTCTTCACATTTTCTGTTGATGATGTCTCCCTCCTCTGCCCTTCCTTCTGTCTGTGTTCCCTGGTTGAACTATTCCCGTCTGCCTGTCTCCTCAGAGCTGAAGACGTGCCGTCCCGACTCCTTCCAGTGCATGTCTGGTCACTGCATCCCCGCTGACCTCAAGTGTGACGGCCGCCCTGACTGCCTGGACTTCTCAGATGAAACCTTGTGCCGTAAGTGACCGTATGGAATTGTGGGATGCATTAACCCTTTTTACAGAGTGCCTCTGTTGTAACTTTATTGTCACCAAAATTGATATGATCAAGTCTTAATCTGTTACCTTAGCTTCTCGGTAATGTCATAGCAATGTTGTCATAACGAAACTAAGTCTTCAGCAAAGAGTAGGCCTACTGTAAACGCCCATCTGCACTAAGAGGCTACAGCAACACTACACACATGTGGAATCACGTGCCAATACATGTGTCAATGGCCTCCATAGTTGAGAGCACTTAGACGGATTGGATCACTGACTGGTCATACTGTACATGTACCTGTACATGCTATTTTCACTTCACACCTACGCAGAGCCATTTTTGGTTGCTTATCACTAGCTTTCAGTTACTCATCTGCACATACCATACTCTGTCTTTTTATGCTCCAACAGCCTGATCTCCAAAAATTCTGTGCTCCTGGACACGGATGTTAAGGACACGAAATCCGTGTCCAGGAGCACAGATTTTGCCAAAATTCCGTGCTCCTGGACACGGAATTGTTTTCTGTGCTCCTGGACACAGAATTGTTTTCCGTGATGGGCACACGGAAGTGCTTTCTATAGGCTATTACCACAGCACTGTGTAACTCTATCATTAGAAAATACATACCAAATGCTAATCCTAAACAAAATAATGCTATAGCAATTTAAGTTGTGACCAAAACATTCCCTAACCTCAACCTGTCATATAATGAACAACCCTAACCCTAACCTGTCAGTAGGAAATGTTTTGTTTTTTTTCAGAAAAATTATTTTAAATTGGAAAAATCCTGAGAAAACACAAGACTGTGGAAACATAGAGCTGTGGGAGTAGCCTATAGAGCCCATCTGTGTCCATCACGGAAAACAATTCCGTGTCCAGGAGCACGGAAACAATTCCGTGTCCAGGAGCACAGAATTTTGGCAAAATCCGTGCTCCTGGACACGGATTTTGTGTCCTTAACATCCGTGTCCAGGAGCACAACATTTTTGGAGATCATGTTGCCTCCAACCATAGTCATCATGTCTTTATCATTTCCACGAGACCCATACAAGCATTATTATTAGTCATATTGATGAACAGCGTATTTTCTCAACTGATGATAGTACATTTCATAAATGCCCTACTTGCAATTTGATTAAAAAAAAACTTTTAACAACAAAGGGCTGTTATGTAGTTCAGCCTAAAAAAATCCAAATTTTGTATCGTCTCCTTTATGTCATCCAGCTACACGTTTCCCAGGTGGTCGCTGGTTCTCAGCGAGCCATTTTCTATTACAAAAAAACCCCTTTAAACATCAAGGGGCTGTTAATAAAGTATGTGCGTAATTTTTTTTTTAATAATCTAATTTTGTCCCCTCTCCCACTCCATACTCTATCCAGCCACACGTTTCCCAGGTGGTCGCTGGTGCCCAGTGAGCCAGTTCCAGTGCAAGAACCGGCTGTGTGTGAGCCAGAACTACGTGTGTGACGGCTACAACGACTGTGGAGACCGCTCCGACGAGGAACTCAGCCTCTGCTGTAAGAGAACACTCAAGCAGTTATTAGATAGTCTATTTGCTCATCAACTACTGTATAGTAGATACATAAATGAAAATGTGACAATGTTTCATGCTTGCACTAGAATTTTTCTCGTGCTTACCATAGTGTTTGGGGTGTAGCGTTAAAATAGTAATATAATATCATGGTCCACTGCCACAGTATGGCCAATGTACCGTTTTTATGATAGCTCACATAACATGATCAGAGGTGGCCAAAGTAAAAGTAGAAGTATAGTGTAAATACACTAGCACCTTATGAGGTGGCTAAATGTTGATGTTACTGAAAAAAACCTTATAGTGAATGTAGACTACTTGCTCAGTTGAAGTATGAAGAAGTTGAAACTATGACAGGTTTTGTTTTTTACTTCCACTTCTACTTTGGCTTCCTCTCCACGTAATGGTCTTGGGCCCTGTTCATTTTCTTCCAGGGAACGTGACATGTGAGATGCCATCTAAGTTCTGTTGTGACAGTGGTTATTTAACAAGGAGAAAACTGAGAGCAATCGATAAAGTATAATTTCTCTTCTTTCATTTACTGCAATCTCTCTGTTTCTCCAGGGAATGTAATGTGTGAGCTGCCCATATTCAAGAAATTCCACTTCGCATACTCTTGGTTCTCGCTCATTTTTTATACTCTTTCTCTTCCAGGGAATGTGACGTATGATATGTCGTCCATGTTCCGCTGTGACAACAGCTAGGCCTTCTTAGCAAATAGGGGGTTACTTAGCAACAGTTAGGTCTACTTAGCAAATAGGGGGTTACTTAGCAACAGCTAGATTTACTACGCAACTAAAGGGAATCCATTTTTACATTAAAATTTCTCTTTGCATTGTTCTCTTGGTTCTCGCAAATGTTCTTCTTCTTCTGTGTCATCTACGCCATCTAAGTTCAGAAATCACAACAGCTACTTATCAAGGAGAAAACTAAGTATCTTTTCTCTCCTAAACTTTGCTCTTCTTAACGTCTTGTTCTCCAGGGAACATAACGTGTGAGCTGCCGTCTAAGTTCCGCTGTGACAACGGCTACTGCATCTACGCAGGCCTCATGTGCAACCAGAAGGACGACTGTGGAGATGGCAGCGACGAGAAGGAGGAAAACTGTGAGGCACACACACACACACACACACACACACACACACACCGTACACACACACACCGTACACACACACACACACACACACACACACACACACACACACACACACACACACACACACACACACACACACACACACACACACACACGCTCCAACACCCATGCACTACACTTCTACTGCTTTTGTTGTCTGCCACATCTTCAAGGACGACACACACACACAAACACACACACACACAGGGCCGCTGACATGTTTGGCTGGGCCTGGGACAAAAAAATATCAATGGGCCCCCCTTCTTCCTAATCCCAACATTTGCCAACATTTATTTAGAAATGAAACAAAATAAATAGGATTCACATCATTAATAACACAAGTGTACGTGTAATTTACTTTAGCAATTTGAGGGCTTGCACATCAAAACGTGCCTGACTGAATCAGCTCTAGTTTGCTAAACTGACTTCAAGTGACGTGTGATGACAGTGAACAAGTGAGCAGCACACCAAAGACGTCAGTCTTCCCACACCAGGAATAGCCAAACACAGGAACAAGTCAAGTTGCAGAAATGTATATGCAAAACGGATGTACACTGTTTCTCCCCACAAAGTTAACAGGTTGATAAAGTGTTAGCATTTGCGCTAAGCGGGATTTATACGCGCTAAGCGAAATAGCGTTGCATAATAGCGCTGTTTTAAAAGTTCTCCCTTGCCCTCTCCTTGCGCGCAACGCAACTTCTCATCATGTTATGATAGGGGCTAATGTGCATATTCCTAGCTAAGGTCACAGATGGTCAGATTTGAAACACAATTTTACTAAGCTGTGGTTATAAAATGATGCGACTGTGTGACTGATCATGTTTTAAACATGAATGCTGCAGTGCAGTGTTTGTCTGTTTATGAAGGGAAGCTTTTGCTTTGTTAGTGTCCTCTGCTATTGTTAGTACCTGCATCATCTGAAGAACTTTTTACTGAAATCCTGGGGCTTCTGGTGTCTTCATCTATTTTTCTCCTATCCTTCATTTTCTGCCCTCCTGGTTTGAACGACTGCTTCAGACAACTTGGCAAATTGTCACGAGCCGCGTTATGTTGAAGCCGTTTTTTTCTTTCTCGTAATGACCGACCAAACCATTTGTGCACTGGGGGTGGGGGAGGTGGGGGTTCTTGATCCTTTTTAAGGGCAGGAAAGGCAAAATATCTGCATCATTTATTTAATGTAAATACAGCGCAATCTCCCTCTCTCAAAAACCATCTTATTTTGAAATTAATTAGAACCATTAATCACAAACTTAATGAGGGCCCAGTTCTGGGCCCCCCTATCCCAGGGCCCGGGACAAAAAGCAATTTTATCCCCCTCTGTCGGCGGTCCTGCACACAGACACACACACACACACACACACAAACACACGCAGGCACGTACATGCACACAAACACACACCAACGCACACACACACACACACACACACACACACACACACACACACACACACACACACACACACACACACACACACACACACACACACCTGACCAGTTCATATTCTACGACAAACACAAGAAACCATATGCATTGTCAACAGTTATTTCTATCTTCTTTCATAATTTAAAAAAACGAACACTATTCCACTGTGTTATGCAGGTCGGGAGCCTACACAGGCACCCTGCACCACGGACCAGTTCAAGTGCACCAATGGGAACTGCATCGCCCTGCCTTATGTCTGCGACTTCAACAACAACTGTGGAGACCTCACCGATGAGCTGGGCTGCAGTGAGTTTACACACACACACACACACACACACACACACACACACACACACACACACACACACACACACACACACACACACACACACACACACACACACACACACACACACACACACACACACACACACAAAGACTACACACTACACACTGCACTACACAACTGCTTGAACTCTACTGTACCCCCAATATTAATGATATGTGTTTTTAGAGAGCATAATTATGTGATTGTGCACCACATTGTGCCCAGAGCTATTAATTCCCTCACAGTTGCCTTCTGTATCACCTCCTGAGGATACTGAATGTATATTTTCACTCTCTCACTCTCTCTCTCTCTCGCTCTCTCTCTCACTCTCTCTCTTTTGCTACATCGCTCTCGCCCTCCCTTCCTTTTTGTGTGTGTGTGTGTGTGTGTGTGTGTGTGTGTGTGTGTGTGTGTGTGTGTGTGTGTGTGTGTGTGTGTGTGTTAGATTTTGGCCATGACCGCTCGTGTGAGGAGAAGCTGTGTAAGCATGAGTGCACCAACCTGAATGGCACCGGCTTCATCTGCTCCTGCAGACCCGGATACACTGTGGACCCCTCCAGCACATTCAACTGCAATGGTGAAATACACACACACGCACGCGCATGCACGCACGCACGCACGCACACACACACACACACACACACACACACACACACACACACACACACACACACACACACACACACACACACACACACACACACACACACACACACAATCACACACATGACATATGGACATACACACACACACACACACAATCAATGGAACGCAGGCGCGCACACACTCTCTCTCTCTCTCTCTCTCTCTCTCTCTCTCTCTCTCTCTCTCTCTCTCTCTCTCTCTCCCTCCCTCTCTCTCTCTCTCACACACACACACACAGACACACACACACACACACACACACACACACACACACACACACACACACACACAGGGCATACGGCATCGACATATATACGTATACAGTATGTACAAACAAAAGAACATAAGTCGGACTGTCGTCACAATCAGTTGACATGAGGAATCATGCCAAAACATTTGCGTTTAAGAACGCTTCACCTCACCACATTCTACAGCAAGAGAGAAGTACAATATTACCTGTATCCAATTTTTGAATCTTTTCAACGATGACTCCTCCGTTAATGTGGCGGAATGCTTTTGTTGACATTCATGCAAAAATTCCTGGATGTCCAACTTAGTGAATATTGTAATCAGATGTTTGTCATCCTGCTTTTCCCTCTTGTCTTAACCCCCCTCACTCAATATCTTTCCCTTCTTCTCTTCCTCCCTCCATGTCTCTATCCCTTCATCTTTCAGATATAAACGAGTGTGAGGTCTTCGGCACGTGTCCCCAGTTGTGTAAGAACACTAAGGGGGGCTATGACTGTGACTGTGCAGCTGGCTACCGCAAGGTGGGGGATGGGAAGCAGTGTGAGGCAGAAGGTGAGAAGAAAAACACTTCAAAAAACACAAGGACTGTGTGTCTTTGTGTGTGTGTGTGTGTGTGTGTACGTGTGTGTGTGCATGCATGTGTACTCTTTCTCTCTCCCTCTCTCTCCTTCTCACTCTCTCTCTCTCTCTCTCTCTCTCTCTCTCTCACACGCGCACACACACACACACACACACACACACACACACACACACACACACACACACACACACACAGACGCACAGACACAGACACAGTATGAGAAAACTGGATGAAATGTAGTCATATGCTCTGTCTCATATCGCACACTTGTGTCTGACGGTTAGTGCATAATGCACACAGTGCATACTGTCATGGAAAAGTTTGGGCCCTTACTGGAAGTGACGGCCGAGCATAACATTAGCTTGCTAAAATCCTGTGATTGTATTTACATTTCCTTCACACCAAATGGCAACTATCTTGCATGTAATACTTGACTTGGCGTGAAAAGGTTGGTATGAAAAGGTTGGTGTTTCAGCAACATGACTTAAAGAATTACCAGACTGTTGACCAAACTCTTCTACTGAACTGAACACCACGTTACTTCCATTTCGTTAACAACATGGCGGTCGTTTAGTGTGTGCAGTGTCCATCGTTCAAGCACTACGTTTTTGTGCATGATATGAGACACAGCAATACAGTATGTCTACACCTTTAGGTTAAACTTTCATCACACACTCGATTAATCATATTCAAAAGGCCTACGGTAATAGTTTAAGAAAGTTTAAAAACATTTGTAATTAGCATTCTATTCTCTGCTAGATTGGTGTTCATATATCCATACCTTTTGGATTACACTTTTTATATCTTGCACCATGAGCCACATTCATAAAGGACTATAATACTTTCATAAAGCTTAAAAGTGCTTGAAATTACTGCCCCATCGCCTGTCTTTGCGTCTTTTTCATCTATCCATCTTTCCACTTCTCTCTATTCTCACATCTCTCTCTTTCTTTCTATATCTCATTCTCTCCTTATCTATCTCTTAATGCCTTGTCTTGAGCTCTCTCTGACTCTCTGACTTCCAACCTCTTTTACGTTCTCTTTCTCTCTCTCTCTCTCTCTCTCTCTCTCTCTCTCTCTCTCTCTCCTCTTTCTCTTTCTCTCTCCTCTTTCTCTTTCTCTCTCTCTTTCTCTTTCTCTCTCTCTATCTGTCTCTCTCTCGCTCTCTCTCTCTCTCTCTCTCTCTCTCTCTCTCTCTCTCTCTCTCTCTCCCCAGGTCCCGGGCCGCTGCTCTTGCTGCCTGAGAACATCCGTATCCGGCGCTTCAACCTGCAGACGGAGGAGTACCACGACTTCCTCCAGGAGCAGGAGCACATCATGGCTCTGGACTATGACTGGGACCATAACAACACAGGACTCAGTAGGTTTACACTCATCCCCAAACATACACAGAAGCACCCACACGTACACGCACACGCACACGCACACGCACACGCACACGCACACGCACACGCACACGCACACGCAGTATACACACATACGTACGTACATACATGTGCACGGACGCACGCAAGCGCGCAGACACACGCACGCACTCACGCACGCACACACGCACGCACGCACACACACACTCACACACACACACAGAGCAAGAATCAGAAAGCATCATGGCATGAAAATCCAATTAGCATTTTAATTTCAGTTCTGCTGATGCACCACATGTCTATTTAGCGGAGGATAGTACAGTACCTGTGATGAATGCTTAGGTAGAGTGTGTTGTTGTGCATTCATAGATTAATATGCTAGCCAAGGCCGCGCCCTCCTAGTGACGCAACACCTTCGGGGTTGCAACTAGTCAGGTCAAGAGCAATGCAAGTACTTTCTGAGTTCCCGAAAATACGGGAACTCCTTTCACTTTGTCGGGAAGCAAACAACCATAAGCAAACCAAGGGAGGCAGGTCAACCATGCCGTTTGGGAAATGTTCATTGTTATGCTCTCAGTCAGACCAAGTCTCGAAGAGATTTGAACGTCGATGATAATCAGGCTATTATCCTGTAATATGCTACTGTGAAACGCCTACTGGTGTTCAGCAATTAGAATGCCACATCATCTCTATGCCACATAAGCTCTATATGTAACAAAGTGCACGGATCTTGAACTAATCATCTTCGCTGCTTGATGGGACAAATACATTTCCATGTCTTATGTTATGGCACAGGTATTGTATTGTGTATTTTACTGTCATGTTGGTGTTTGTGTGTGTGTGTGCATGTGCCTGTATACATGCATGCCTGCCTGCTTTTGTGTGCGTGCGTGCGTACGTACGTGTGTGTGTGTGTCTGTGTGTGTGTGTGTGTGTGTGTGTGTGTGTGTGTGTGTGTGTGTGTGTGTGTGTGTGTGCGTCTGTGTCTGCGTCTGCGTCTGCGTCTGCATCTGCATCTGCATCTGCATCTGTGTGTGTCTGCGTGTGTGTCTGTTGTGTTGCAGGTATGGTGTACTTCACGGTGGAGGGTAAAGGCTCTAAGGCAGGGGCTTTGAAGAGGGCCTACCTGCCTATCGTAGACGACCACAGCAATAACCTAGCAGCCGCTGTTACCCTGGACATCAAATACATCATCAAACCCTATGGCATCGCAGTGGACTGGGTCGGCAGGTACGAGTGTGTGCGTGCGTGCGTGCGTGCGTGCGTGCGTGCGTGCGTGCGTGCGTGCGTGCGTGCGTGCGTGCGTGCGTGCGTGCGTGCGTGTGTGCGTGTGTGTGTGTGTGTGTGTGTGTGTGTGTGTGTGTGTGTGTGTGTGTGTGTGTGTGTATGCGTGCATGTGTGTGTGTGTGTGTGTGATGTCAAAAACATTTCCCGTAAGAACCTGGTTGGACTCATTCATGTGTGTGTGTGTGTGTGTATGCGTGTGTGTGTGTGTGTGCGTGTGCGTGTGTGTGTGATATGTGTCCTGTAGGAACCTGTACTGGGCGGACTCCCAGGTGAGGCGTCTGGAGGTGGCCATGCTGGACGGCCGCTACAGGAAGCACCTGGTCAAGACGGACCTGGGCCAGCCGGGGGCCGTAGCCATCAACCCACGACTCGGGTGAGACTAAGGACACACACAACAATTCAGTTCAATTCAATTCAATTCTGTATTCCAGACTCAGGGGTATCCATACCACATAAAACATCACAGTACAGTAAATAAAAACAGAAAAAAGAGAGAGAAGAAATTACATTTGACAACATTACTTTTGTAGTTTAATTAATTTAGTTTAATTGATGTCCTAAGTCTTTTAAGTGTCTGTTGTTCGTATGCTACTGTATGATGCCGCTACTTTTTTCTCATGCTTTGAACCCTGTGGCTTATGCCACAATGTGACTAATGTATGGACTATTATGTGTGACCAGCACAAAGTGAAGGAAGTTAGCTCCATTGCTAATGTTGTGTAAATATCTCAATGTTACAATGTGGTTACCTGTGGCTTACACAAAGGTGTGACCTATAGATTTTTTTAAAAATTCTTCTTAATTTGATTGGGTCTGTCGGACCTGTCTTATATTCGGACCTCGCTTATAGGCCAGAGTAATTTCAGAATATAGTTTATGTTCTCTTTTGTTTGTATTACGTCTCAGGCTGCTTTTCTGGATAGATAACGGTGACAACCGTTATTTAGATCTAGAAGATCTCGAGACATTTTTTTGTGACTGTGTAGGCTGCTGTTCTGGGTGGATAACGGTGACAACCCGCGCATCGAGAGTGCCTGGATGGATGGTCAGAACCGGAAGGTGTTGGTGGAGAGCAGTCTGGGCTGGCCCACGGGCCTCTCCATCGACTTCACCAACAACGACCGGCTCTACTGGTCCGATGCCAAGGAGAGTCGCATTGAGTCCATCCTGCCTGATGGGAAAGACCGCAGAGTCGCTGTCTACATTGGTAAGAAAAGTTGTGAATTGATTGATTAAACAACAACAGCAACTAGACTGCCTGTGCAGTCGCCTTCGACTGCTTAAGGTATATCCCCGAAACACGACGCTTCCAGTCCCTCATCATTCCTACCACTCCCGTCCACCATTTCGTAAACGTATATGATACTTACAGACGTGACATGACGTGCATAGGCTTAAAACCAAACGACTATTGTGAAAATGAAGCAAAAAATGGGGCAAATGGTAATACTGTTTTAATGGTTCAGTGGATATACCACATTAGGTACAGTGTAATAACCAGTGTAACAATATTTAATACAATGTAATACCAGAGTAACACCGCCATTTTTTTTACTTACAAAGCGGATTCCAAAAAAGTTGGGACACTTTGTATTTTGTGAATAAAATCAAAATGCTGGCATTTTCAAAACATCTAATATGTTAATAAGGTAGAGCATTATGTACAGACAACATATCAGTTGTTTAAATCGAGCAGAATTATTGTTTTGAGGTAATTATGTGAGCATTTAAAATGTGACCCTTGCAACAAATCCCAAAAAAGTTGGGACAGGGCCAATAAAATGCTTTTTATATTGGATAAGACTAAACACAACACAAGGGATGAGACTGAACAGTTAA
>NC_085873.1:1514112-1519112 GCF_034702125.1 Engraulis encrasicolus
TCTATGTACCAGTCATCATTCACCAAGTCTCCTGTTTGTGCATGCACAAACCATCCCATCCTGTCTTATTTTAACCCATTGATGCCTAGAGCACCTGCAACATCGTCTTTTGAATGCCTAAGGGAAAGTTGCCCTCTCAGCCTAAAAAGCCTAAATATCTTAGCCTCTGATCCACATAAAACATGAATAATATGCATTTATACCCTAAGACCCTCATCTTGCATTAGAATGCATTCATTCAGCTGTAACATACCCACATTTTTACTAAAAGAGCTAAAATCTCACGAGCCTGAATGCAGCGTGTATGTGTCTCCAGGCACCAAAGATCAAACAACATACGAGTCATCAGGCTAAAATGGGTTAATCCAATGTTCAATCCAAACTCAGTTGTGTAGTTATTGCCTTTTTGACTGCAAATCACTGGAATAACGGTATCAGTGTTAGCTTAGTCTAGATGATGTAAATAAGGCCAAGACCAAATGGTGGACATGTGAGTGAAGCCATTTATATATCACATTGGAAGAAATTAATCAGTGAGTCATTGGACAGGCAAAATGGTGGCCACAGTACATGTGTGAATGAAGCAGTTGATATATCATTATGATGAGTCCGGTGATCACATATGTGTGTGGGTGGATGCTAAATAACTAAACAGATGGGTCAATATGGAACCGGTCCTTGATTAGCAGAATAAGAACGTCAATGTGTGAATGACATTAGAGGTGGGAAGACAGATGTACTGTATGTATATGAGTAGACTGGGCTGATTGCTGTCTCCTATTCGAGTAAAGGATGAACGCATGCATTTATGGATTGAGAGAGCGCTGGAGTTGATGGATGGATGGATGGATGGATGGATGGATGGAAACCAATCAATCTTGGCTTCGTTTAAGGGTTGATAGCTAAGGAGACACAACCCGATTTACATACAGAGGGAGTTCAATATGCTTCACAAAAATGAAAAACGACAAGATGTAATACAAAGAAAATAAATAATCACAGCTATAAAAGTATGCGTTACGATTAAGGAAAGTCATTTTTCATTTTTGAAATGAACAAAATCAGTGCATTGGTTAAAGATTTAAAAAAAGAAACACAGAAACCATCTACAGTAAGAATGCTTTCATCAAGAGCCCAAGTCTGATGTGCGTGTATGTATGTGTGTGTGTGTGTGTGTGTGCATGTGCGTGTGTGCATGTGTGTGTGTACTACAGATGTCCTCTGGAGTGGGAGGGAGATTACTGCGAGAGGAGCATCTTTGGAGTGGTAACAGCCTCAGGTGAGCACGGTTGCCATGGTTACACACAAACACACGCACACACACACACATTCAGTCTCTCTCTCTTTCTCTCTTTCTCTCTCTCTCTCTCTCTCTCTCTCTCTCTCTCTCTCTCTCTCTCTCTCTCTCTCTCTCTCTCTCTCGCTCACTCACACACACACACACACACACACACACACACACACACACACACACACACACACACACACAGCACGTTCCAAATCACCTCGTGTGAACTCTACCTCTGTCTCAGTCTCCTGGTCCCTCCCTTGTTATTGAGTGCTCACTAAGTCTTTTTATTTTTCATTTCACTCTACGCTTTCCTTCAACTGTCTCCTTCTCTGTCTGTTGTCCTTGGCATTTACTGTTATTGTTTTGTCTACCTATCCTTTCCGTCTTTTCTTTTTTTTGTGTTGTTCTCCACCGTGATGTATTTTTTATTGTTGTATTGTGTATTTCTCTGTCTATGTCTGTCTTGTATTGACTTCTGTAACATGTGGTCCATGTTTTACTATTGTGTATTGCTGCTTGCACTGCCTTTTTATTGGTGCAGAATCTATGCATTTGGAAATGCTACTTGACACTATAATTTCCTTCGAGATCAATCAAGTTACAATCAATAAGCTGCTTCTTTCTCTCTCTCTCTCTCTCTCTCTCTCTCTCTCTCTCTCTCTCTCTCTCTCTCTCTCTCTCTCTCTCTCCTCTGTCTGTCTCTCTCTCTCTTGCGCTCTCTCTCTCTCTGTCCTTCTCTCTCTCTCTCTCTCTCTCTCTCTCTCTCTCTCTCTCTCTCTCTCTCTCTCTCTCTCTCTCTCTCTCTCTCTCTCTCCATCTCTCTCTCCAGTGGCCATAGCGCTGGGTGTGACGGCCCTGGTGGCTCTCTTGCTGGGCGGTCTGCTGTTGGCTGCCCATAAGAGATCCAAGATCATGGAGATGGTACACAGTGCCAACGTGCCCAAAGTCCGCATGCCGTCCTTCACCATGCCCTCAGTCAGCATACCCACATTCAGCATGCCTGGCTTTAGGTGAGGCAATGGTGCATTATTTATGCATGAGTAAAAGTGTATACAAACATACACAGGCACCCAGGCACGCACACACGCAGGCACACCACACACACACACACATGCGGGCGCACACACACACATACACACACAGAATCACGCAGAGAAGTCTCAGGTAAGAGAGTATGTTTGCACCCAGTCAATTTTTGCACTAGACTGCACAACAGAACACACACACACACACACACACACACACACACACACACACACACACACACACACACATTGTAGGTTTGTGTGGTCTGGTGCTGATGAATGTGTTGTGGATCTGTGTGTCTGTGTTGTCTACTGCAGGAGGTCGGCCCCTGCTGAGACCGAGGAGGGAGGAGAGGAGACACACCCCGACCCCAAAGCGGTCAGTATGACCTAACCTGGCATCTACAAAGACACACGCACGCACGCACGCGAACACACACATACACACACACACACACACACACACACACTACTATACTCTACTCTACTACTCTGCTCTACTCTACGCACATGCACACATGCACACATGCATGCATGCACTCACAGCTGCAGAGGTCGGCGGTAGAAAGTTACTAAACCTAGCTCCCAAAAACTCAGACAGATGTGATAGAGAGTGTGCTGTCTGCTGAGACCTTTTAGCTCAGTGGTTTAACGCCTGGGGTGCATTTCTGGAAATCAAAGTTGCTAACTTTGTCAGCTACTTTGTTGTTTGAAATGCAATTTCCCATTGACAACTACAAAAGTTGCTAACTGCTAACAACTACGCTTTCCAGAAATGCACCCCTGTGCTCTCATGCCTGAGGGTTGCTCGAAGGTTGCATGTGGCAATGCAGGAAGACCTCTTAGTGTTGCCACCTGTCCTGTTTCTTCCTGATTTCCCAATTTTTTAATGACCTGTCCTGGATAAAAAATACTTTCCTGGACACTGAACGCAGGATAACATTGCGTACAAGCAAAAAAAGTCAATAGAGTTTGAAATGCCCAGTAGGGCTGTAGTGATGACACTCAACTCACGACTCGGTTCGTATATCACGATTTTTGACCTACGGTTCGATACACACCCCACGATTTTAAAAATGTTTCTTTTTGATGATCGTTCATAGGTAGAATTTATAGCAATGCTACTAATAATGTTTTCAAAAGTTTAAAAATAACAATGATATTGATTTGAGCCTTGGACGCACCATCATATCATATCATGTGATTGTTTAACAGAGCTTTGAAAGAGCGTATCACGATACTGCCTTCTTACACTGCGATACAGTTTCGTGACTCTGCGTATCCCGATTTCTCGGTTCAATACAATATCATTGCAGGTATTTTGTAAGACAGATGTGGCAACCCTAGTAACACTTGTCCCTCCATTACATTCCCATGTGTGTATCTCAGGACCCCTCTGCTGATGTGGAGGAGGGGGAGGTGGGGAAGACTTTTGAGAACCCTGGCTACGTGGAGGAGAACGAGGACGGGAACATTTCCCCCAGGGCGGTGCCCACCTACGTAGTAGGCCTTCCTCAGGTAAGTCTATTCACTTAGCACATACTGTAGCAAATTTGGATGTAAAATCAGTTTGATGCAAACATGTTGACTGTGGTCACACATATGTATGTTTCCCATGGGCAGCAGGTCATAGAGAACTCTGTGAATGCCACTGACATCATAATGTATCCAAACACTGTTCACACCCATCATAATCACGTTTTCTGTTACTATCATCTTATACGTATATGACCAATGTGCGGGTGGATAGTCCTGTGTATGCCAGGGGCACCACCACATGTCCCTGAATCAAACTCATCATGTGTCACTCACTGTTCATGAGTCTCTCACCAACTCACATGAGCCATAATTCTGTTCATTTGTGATATACACACATGTATATTTCTGATGTGCAGGAGAGCATTGAGAACCCTGTGTATGCCACGGACACCACCGTAGTGTGTGAGGTCCTCCCCACCACCACCTCTGCTGCTCCTGCTCCTGCTCCTGCTGCTGCTCCTGCTCCTGCTCCTGCTCCTGCTCCACAGCCCAATGGAAACGGCATACACGCCAACGGCAAAGCAGTACCAGTGAAATCACAGCCTGAAGAGGTAATGATTACGATAAAAAACACTATGAATAGAGTCATACTAATAATAAATGTAATAATAATAATAATAATAATAATAATAATAATAATAATAATCAATCAAAAATAATAAAAATCATGATTGTCATCGTCACCATCACAATCATGACCACAATAATCATCATTATGATAGCGATAGTTGTTTTTTTATTTGTACAACTAAATTTGTTTTCAACTCATAATTTCAGTCTGCATTTGAGAACCCAGCCTACTCACAGACAGAGCAGAAACCCACAGAGGCCATCCCTGTTGGAGCCCTGGTAGAAGAGGAGGTGCAGGAGGTGCTGACGCCTGGGGAGGCTGTCCCTGTCGCAGCTCTGATAGGAGAGGAGGTGCAGGAAGAGCAGGAAACAGGACATGAAGAACAGCAGGAGCCAGGACAGGAGGATGAGGAGAAGGGGGTAAGACACAGACTCCTATTTTTATGATATGGAACTGTGAGAGGAGAAAGGGTAAAAAGGAGGAGGAGGCAGCAGAGGAGGTAACAGACTTGTGTTTCTCTAGTGGCAAAGAGACAGGAGGAGGCAAAGAAGTCAAGAAACAGCCTCCTCTTTTT
>NC_085873.1:1524112-1534112 GCF_034702125.1 Engraulis encrasicolus
AACGGAGATCTTTATTCATCAAATACCATACAAGTGGCTCTCTGATGTCCCCAAATGTTTTCATAGCTGGATTTGGGTTCATGACTTAATCAATTGCCTTTTTGTATTAATCATAATAGCAAACAGAAGGGTAAATGGTGGGGGCAAGCAATTACGGAATTATTATAATGATCAGGATGAAGGAGTAATGAGGTTTGCTGCTGGCAAATTTACGTACCTTTGGCTTCAGATTAGATTAGATTGGATTAGATTGCATAAATATTTTTTTGACTTTTTTTGTCCTTACATACGATATGTATAAATGAAGAGTTCAGATGCAAAACCCCCTAACTCCATTTCTGAAGACCTGCACTTCTATATTTTTAGAGAACCCAGTTGTTGGTTTGGTTTACATTCATGTACTTGATAATACATATAAATAGTTATATTACATGAATAAAATTTAAAAAAAAATCAATTTTGATAGCTTTGTATTAAATAAAAATGAATTAAGATTATTTTCTGAATAGGCACTTAGGGGGTTTCATCTGAACTCTTCAAATGCAGGATCACTACGTATTGTGTTAAAGGATTTATCCGGAGTTGGAACAAATTTGCCTGTTTTTTGCATGTTTGGGATGAAATACAGTCACTCTAGAGCAAAATCAAGGCAAAAGGATGCGTTTTGAGAAAGTTTGATAATATCACGTTAGCCTCGTTAGCCATATCAGCTATGCAATATGAAAGATGCGGGCATCGTTTTTCGGCGGTTACACACATTTCAAAAACACAACATTTTAAAGTCTTGCACAGCTCAAAACAACGTCACACTTACCTCGTAATATGTTGAGGGTATCCACACATAAACCGAAGTGTCCAAAGTCCTTCATGTATTCTTGAAAGGTCTGCAGAATGTGTTTTGTGAAGCTACTACCTTGAGAATATCTAAATTACGGTCAAGACAACTATTTGACACTAAAGCCCACCAAGTAGATTGCCGAGTGCGTCGCACCATCAGCTGTGGTTACTCGCTATGGAAATAATCATAGCTGATGGTGCGACGCACTCGGCAATCTACTTGGTGGGCTTTAGTGTCAAATAGTTGTCTTGCCCGTAATTTAGATATTCTCAAGGTAGTAGCTGCACAAAACACATTCTGCAGACCTTTCAAGAATACATGAAGGACTTTGGACACTTCGGTTTATGTGTGGATACCCTCAACATATTACGAGGTAAGTGTGACGTTGTTTTGAGCTGTGCAAGACTTTAAAATGTTGTGTTTTTGAAATGTGTGTAACCGCCGAAAAACGATGCCCGCATCTTTCATATTGCATAGCTGATATGGCTAACGAGGCTAACGTGATATTATCAAACTTTCTCAAAACGCATCCTTTTGCCTTGATTTTGCTCTAGAGTGACTGTATTTCATCCCAAACATGCAAAAAACAGGCAAATTTGTTCCAACTCCGGATAAATCCTTTAAGCACCTAATTACAAGGTCATCAAGGGACATCAAGTGTGATGTATACAGCATACAGCATATATACATTACAGTGCTATTTGCAGTAGTAAAGTGTATGATTTTCTTTTTAATTGTTTTGAGGCATAGCCATAATGCTAGCCATACTGTCTACCCAGTAGATGGACAAATCCAACTATTTATTCAAAAGAACAATATGTACAATTGAAATTGCGATCCAAACAATTTCCTAATGTATGGCAAAACATGTCATGTGATCAATCCCATCCTACAAACACAAGTGACATTTTATTGGCATCATGAATGTTATGTGAAATTTCCACTTTCCATATTGGCGTAGGTCCACTCTCCGTGTTGCCCCTCCATTTTATTGTTTACGTTGATGTTGGCACGCGTGCATGCGTGCGTGCATGCGTGCATGTGTGTGCTTAGCGTTCTCTTTAAGTGATTAAAGGAGTGTGGATGGCAGAAAGCTAAAGCATTTATCTCCTCTGCATCCTCATCACTTCATCAGACTAATCAGCTCCCAGAGTCTCTGCCAGACACACACACACATACACACACACACACACACACACACACACACACACACACACACACACACACACACACACACACACACACACACACACACACACACACACACACACAGGGCCGCTGACAGCTTTGGCCGGGCCCAGGACAAAGTCGTCTGAAAGGGCCCCCCAACCTAATACATACAATGTAACGAGGAACCATTTACGGGCCCCCAATCTCCCTGGGCCCGGGACAACTATCCACTTTGTCCCCCCCTCACCCCCCCCCCCCCCCTGTCGGCACCCCTGCACACACACACACACACACACACACACACACACACACACACACACACACACACACACAGAACAAGAGACTGTTGACACTTAGAGTACTCCTCTTGACTCCTGATGAGGCCCAGGGAGGCTGCTGGGGTGTCATCACATCACAGGGCCCAGAGAGGAAGAAACCTGTCTGCAGGGCTCTTTGAAGTCTCTCAGCCCATCTGTCCTGCACCAGTGTCAACGGCGAAACCTACCTAAACACCCACCCCTTCTCCCGCGCTCTCTCTCTTTCTCTCTCCTTCTTTCTCTCTCTCTCTCTCTCTCTCTCTCTCTCTCTCTCTCTCTCTCTCTCTCTCTCTCTCTCTCTCTCTTTCTCTCTCTCTTTCTCTCTCTCTCTCTCTCTCTCTCTCTCTCTCTCTTTCATGACTACATGTATTAAAAAATCCTGCACATCTACTGTATATGTACAAAGACACAACATCACACGCACGCACGCACACACACACACACACACACACACACACACACACACACACACACACACACACACAGACACACACACACACAGACACACACACACACACACACACACACACACACACACACACACACACACACACACACACACACACACACACACACACACACACACACACACACATCATCACATCAACACCACCATAAATCCCTGTGTTGTTGTTAATGGGTAATACTCAGTGGCTCGCAGCCATTTCTCTCCTATTCGTCTTGTCCAAAGCTGCAAACAAGCTCGCTGTGCTGCGCCAATGCCTATCCTTCCACACCCCAGTCTGAGAGGAGGGATTAGGAATTACAGCATCACTGGACAGGGAAGCTGACAGGGGGGGGTCAAAGGGGTCACTTGTCACAGGCCCAGGGAGACAAGGGGCCCAGAATTGGGTCCTCAATACAGGGTACATTGTTTTTTTGTTTTTTTTACTGAATTTTGGGCCCTTTCAGATGACTTTGTCCCGGGCCCAGCCAAAGCTGTCAGCGGCCCTGCTACTGGATATCCTCTGCTCTGCTTTGTGTCAGTCATTGTGTTGCTTCCATAAAACCAGCAGCCATCTATGGCAATGTATTACATTTTAGCCTTTTGTTTACCAGGGGTGTGAACATTACTAAGACATTAGTCACATGTGCAAGTGAGGTAATGATGATACACATGATAACAATATGATTGGCTTCATATTTTCTGATGGAATGTTTAAATAAGAAAGTGCTCTGCTGCTGATCTGAGTTCTATTGAAGCCGTGAAACATTACTCAAAACCCTGTGTGTCATCGCCTTAGTTCTTTATATCAGGGATGTCAAACTCAAATTGACCGAGGGCCAAAATCAAAATCTGGAACAAAGTCGCGTGCCAAACTCAATATTCTTATTTTTTACAATTGTGTATACACACACTTAATACTCATATTTAATTTTCATAAGCAGATTCCCATCAAAGTTCAAAATGTGCCTGCACATATTCTGTTGCATATGAGTGTGAGCTGTTTCACAGGCCCCTGCCCACACATATTCCTGTAACACACCCCAAAAGTAGGCCTATGTATTTGAAATGAGCTTGCGGGCCAAATAAAATGATTATGCGGGCCAGATGTGGCCCCCGGACCTGTGTTTGACATCCCTGCTTTACATTCTCACCTGACCAAACTGATTGTCTTTCTGTTTTCTTCTCTGAACAGGCCCCTGTGCTCCTACCTACTCCCGACGACTCCACCATTTAAACGTGACCTTGTCATGCGAAACACCAACGGAACGACAAGAAGCAAATGTTTAAACACAAAAACACATCCACACAATTTCACCTCCACATAACACACTGACACACAAAACAACTATCCAGACACCATGGAGACAGCGAGGGGAACCTAATGTGACTGACTTCACGCCTGGCTCTGGCGCGTGTTATTGTTGCCTGTCCCTTTGTCACATCCTTTGTTATGAATGTCTTTGACACTTCCTGCCAAGACAAACACCCCAGCCTTACTTCCTGTTTAGAAGAACACCTTATTAGACTATATATGATGTTGTGTAGAAACTCAATCAAATCAGTATGTGATTTGTCTATTGCCATGTTTAAGAACTGAAATACGAAATTGAAATATTTTCTTATGTAAAGCATTGATTTTTTTAAACAATTACTGTAAATCAAATGTTATTGTTGAGTTAATTATGTAATCTGTGCATAGATGTATTGAAATATTGAAATACTTATATTTAAGATTAAACAAAAATTGCACTTTTCTACGCATCAAGACAGTATTTTTTGTGTGTGAGTCAGTGTGTGTGGTTGTGTGTGTGAGGGAGTGTGCCAGCGTACGTGTGTGTGTGTGTGTGTGTGTGCGTGCGTATGTGTGTGTGTGTGTGTGTGTGTGTGTGTGTGTGTGTGTGTGTGTGTGTGTGTGCGCCATGTAGTGTGTGCATGTCTGTGTGAATACATTTGTGAGTGTACAGTATGCACTGTACAGTATATAGTAGTTATTCAATATTACATCATGTTTAAATTGTGGGACTGGCAATAAAAGAGTTAATTACATTGTTATACCACAGCTCTGCGACTCACCCATGACCCATCCACGACCCACTTTTGGTTCCCGACCCACCAGTTAACAAACACTGTAGTAGATGTATAGCTTGTGTAAATGTATGTTCCACTAACCCTCATACGCAGTTCAGTGATGTAAGCACATCTTTTGTCACTGTACAGTGAATGCAGGAATGCAGGCAGAGCAGCCATTCATATCGAGGGAGGGCCATGGGGGATATTGACTGGACTCAACCAGACAAACATTCATCACTGTGACATGACCCCAATACACTCACTTGCTCCGTCTTCTCTCTTCCTTCTCTCTTTCTTATCTGTCTCTTTTTTCTGTTGTTATCTCTCTCTCTCTCTCTCTCTCTCTCTCTCTCTCTCTCTCTCTCTCTCTCTCTCTCTCTCTCTCTCTCTCTCCCTCTCTCTCTCTCTCTCTCTCTTGCTCACTCCATTCTTCTCTCACACACACTCACCCCAAAGCCACTCTGCCTGTCCAAGCCATGAAACTGTGAACATGCACACAAACAAACACACGCATGCACGCACGCGCACACACACACACACACACACACAGACACACACACGCACACACACACACACACACACACACACACACACACACACACACACACACACACACACACAGACACACACACAGACACACACACACACACCCTTGTGCCACAGTGTGTGTGGCAGTACATGTAATGAAGTTAAAACACCACAAAATGAGTAAGGCACCACACACCACACACACGCACACACACACACACTCACAGAGAGAGAGAGACAGAGATTCCATATTCCATATCCGTATTCTCCTCCTCTCTCTCTCTCCCTCCCTCTCTCCCTCCCCTCGCGCTGCTCTGTCCACCACCCCTGTCTCATTATGTCTAAGCTCTCTACGTGATTGAGGTTAAGCAGGGCAATGAGAGAGAGAGAGAGAGAGAGAGAGTCAGAAAAGGATAGAGGTTCAGATGAGAGAGAGAGAAATAGAGAGAGAGGGAGAGAGAGAGAGGAAGGGGTGAAAGGAGGACACAGATAGACATGGTGGAAGAGGGAGGGTGGTGTGGTGAGGACTGAGAGAGAGAATGACATGGCAATGCTAAAATGAAAAGGCGTTAGAAAATGCAAAAACAGAGACAGGGGCGAGAGGGTATCGCAGTATGGCAGGCTGCTGAAATAAAGGTTTAGGAAAGAGGGGATTGTGAAATTCGAGATAGAAAGATGGATGCAGAGACTGATGGACAGATTTAAGATGAAAATGGAATAAAGAAGAGACTGAGAATGATGGACAGACATGGTGCAGGAATCAATTGCAAGGATAGAATTGTACATGGACTATAGGGTTTTATGTTTTGTTATTATTATTATTGTTATTATACATTATGTATTTAGACCTCTATTTCATTATATACATATTATTATATGCATGTATTAGATTATAAATTATTTTAATGTATTTTAAATGTTTGCTACAGATTTCATATCAGAACGTGATATTGCTTCATATTAGGTTTGTTTGACAAGGCATCGTAGTAGGTATATCTGATGGAAAGGGGGAGAGAGAGTGAGGGAAGACTCGAGGGGGAGGGGTAGGATGGTTAGGCAGGGCTGAAGATTGCCTGTGTGTACTCGGTGCCTGTGTGTGTGTGTGTGTGTGCATGCGAGAGGGAGGGCTTGAGGAAGAGGGAGAAAGAGAGAGAGGGAGATGGAGGGGCGGGGGGCTTGACTGAGAGAGAGGGTTTGACAGAAAGAGGGTTTGTGAGAGAGGTCTTCGAGAGAGAGGGAAAGAGGGGGGTCTTTGAGAGGGAGAGAGAAGGGGTTTGAGAGAGAGAGGTCTCGGAGAGAAGGAAAGAGGGAGAGAGAGGTCTTGAGGGAGGGGGCAGGGGGGAGTAGCAGCAGCGGCAGCATTGGACGGAGCTGAGCTGAGCAGCCACAGCCACGGGAGGCTCACACTGATTCAGACACACACACGCCCACACACAACGCTTGTTCCACCTCTCTCGCACTCGCGCTCTCTCTCACACACACCCTCTCTTTCTCTCTCTCTCACACACACACCCTCAGCTACGCAACAGAGGAGGGGGGTCTTCCATCACCAGAGGAAATACCCTTACACACACACACACACACATCACGCCAGCACTATCCTCTCCTGAGCACACACCCACACATACAGAAGCACACACACACACACACACATCCACATCAGAGGTAAGGGAGTCACACCACACAGCTCCTGAACACTCCATCTCTTCCTCCTCTCTCTCTGTCTCTCTCTCACACACACACTCATCTACAACACAGACAGACACAGATACCCACACAGACAGAGATGCATGCACATCCACCACGGTAGGGACTCAGGCAGTGGTGGTGTTGTTGTGGGCGTTTTCCCTTTTGTGCGGACTGAACTAATCCTCTCCATAGACACAGGCTGGGAGGCTCACACACACACACACACACACACACACACACACACAGGCTCAGTGCTCAGCGGGAGAGGAACGGCACTGCTGCTGGGATATTATAACCGGATCAGCCAGCGGCTCTTTTTTGTTCATGGCACGCGCTCTCCTCTCCTCCGCTTTGTCGCTTCGGGAACCTCGCTGCCACCGCCGCCGTCGCCGCTGCTGTCACCGTTGCCAACGGAACACTTTTGGAACGTTGCCACAGCGTAACGCCAGAAGAGCTCTCCTCTCCACCTCTGTTGCCACTGCCAACCAGACCGGCCGCTGGAATGTTGCTCCGCTGATTTGTTGTTAAGGTATGTTTTATTGATGATGGGAATACACTTCTCTCGTTTGCATTTTTTCTTTCTACATTCTTCTCTCTCCCTCTCTCTCTCTCTCTCTTACTCTCTCTCTCTCTCTCTCTCTCTCTCTCTCTCTCTGTCTCCCTCTTCTTCTCTCTATCTCTCTCTGTCTTACTCTCTACCTTTCTATTACTCCCTCCTCCCTGTCTCCCTGTCTCCCTGTCTCCCTCTCTCTCTCTCTAGATCTCTCTCTCTCTCTCTCTCTCTCTCTCTCTCTCTCTCTCTCTCTCTCTCTCTCTCTCTCTCTCCATCACCAAAAGGCGAATCATTCTCACCAGGGAGGGATGGAAATTTGTATCACCCCACTAACAGCCAACAGCCAAATGGCAGCTACAAGTAAAATGTGAAAGAGGAAGTCTGGAAGGTTTCTGACAAATAATGATGGTCATTAACTGCTAAATGGCTTATTCGGTCAGGCTGATTCATTTTACATCATGTTTGTTAGTGTTTGGGAAAGATCCACTTTTCGCAAAGTTCATATCCGCTCTCTGATCCACACATGCTGGTGGTGTGTGTGCATGCGTGTGTGTGTGTGTGTGTTACAGGATTAGTGTTTTTCCCCTAAATACTATGAAATGTACTCAGCGTGACTGTGTGTTCAAAGTGGGTGTTAAGAGCTGGTATATGAGCCTATGAGGCCAAGGGTGTTTCCAGGTGTCTGATCGTGGATAGTGATGGAAGGAAAAGCTCTATAGTTTGTAGGCCATGTGTGATATCATTGTGTATAATGTCAGGCTATCTCTTCGCAAATTGAACGAAAAGAATCATGCATGATTTTCTCACCATGACACTCTATCTCCCTCACTCTCTCTGTCTGTCTGTCTGTCTGTCTGTCTGTCTTTCTGTCTGTCTCTCTCTCTCTCTCTCTCTCTCTCTCTCTCTCTCTCTCTCTCTCTCTCTCTCTCTCTCTCTCTCTCTCTCTCTCTCTCTCTCTCTCACACACACTCTCTCTCTCTCTTTCTCTCAGTCTCCCCTGTGCTCTGCCCCTACTTAACCTCAATATGACTGTGCGTGTGCGTGTGCGTGTGCGTGTGCGTGTGCGTGTGCGTGTGTGTGTGTGTGTGTGTGTGTGTGTGTGTGTGTGTGTTTCAGCACCCGTTTTCCATTTCATCCATGTCTTGTTTCCTTGTAAGTGTCAGACACACTCACAGTTGACAAGCATCCGTCATTTCACAGGCATTTATAGCAGTAGTAGTTGTAGTGAGGATGGTTGATACCGTAAATAGGGTTCTCTACAGTCTGTTGCTGTACTTTCCCCTCTGCCTGGTACTGATGGGGGTTCCTCTACCAGCATGTTCTAGAATGTCAGTGGTTCTAGAACTTGTTTACAGACAGGTTGATACCGTAGATAGGGTTCTCTACAGTCTGTAGTTGTAATTTTCCGCTCTGCCTGGTACTGATGGGGGTTCCTCTACCAGCATGTTCTAGAATGCCCAGAATGTTCTGGAATTTGTTTCCAAACAGGAAGAACTGACTGAATAGTTGACTGCCAGCAGTCACTGATCAATCATACCTTCCAGAGATGTATATAGTAGCAATAGAGGTACTCTTGGATGTAATTACAGCATTAGTGGTATGATATTACAAAGTTGAAACCATGTACTATCATCCCACTAAGTGTTGTAATTACATTTGTAAGAGTACTTCTATTCTATTTTATGCAAGTCTGATACCTTCAAACGCAATAGAAAGGATAAGCATAAACATAATCATGACATACTAATTACAATCATATCGATAGTATCAAAACCTGCAGTAGTTTAATATTTCATCTGAAGGTTATACTTAACAGTTTAACAAGTTATGTTTTTTGATAGGTATTTTATCTGAAACAGCAACTCTCAAATACCCTTTGTGCGTATACTGCACCTAAGGTAGGAGTATTTGCTTTACCCACACATTGAAAATGTAATCAAAACATGTCTTTAATGTTGATGTTGAACACAACACCTTACACCTCACAGAGTATATTACAGTATACACAATTATACATACATTATCACACAAGACATAGAGATTAATCAATGCCCCACTGCGCCGAGGAGGATGAGAATGAAAGGTCTATGGGGAGGCGGTGAGCTGCAACATCTCCAGTGGGGGTTGCTGGTGCGTGATCTTGCCTGCAGGCACTGCATGACTCTTCAAGGGCCGTGTCGTGCCGTGTTGTGCTTTTGTACCAGCTTACTGGATTTAACATGATCCCGCTCACACAGGCATAGAACTGCATTTTACCCTATGCGTGATATGTGTCAATATCCGATTGGCAATATAAGTGATAATATTAGTAACCTACGATCTTTCTCCACCATTGAGCAAAATGTGGAACCCCCAGACAGGCACAGAATCGCATCTTACTGTATGCA